>NW_026692477.1:0-257970 GCF_021218885.2 Marmota monax | reverse complement strand
TGAATCGAACATAATTTTCCTATGCTCATGTATGAATACACAACCAGCATAATTCCATATTATGTACCACAACAAGAATGGGAAGTTATACTCCATGTCTGTATGATATGTCAAAATACTTTCCACTGTCATGTATAACTAAAAAGAACAACAACAAAGATTCTTTGCTCATTTCAAAGTTCTGAAGTGATTCTCTTATGTTTTCTTCTAGTAATTTCACGTCTTATATTTCAGTTTTTAATCCATTTTGAGTTGATTTTTGTAACTAGAGAGAGATAAGGGTCTACTTTCATCCTTCTGCCAATTGATATCCAGTTTTTCTGGCACCATTTATTGAAAAGATTGCTCTTTCTCCAACATGTGTCCTTAACATCTTAGTTGAAAATCAGTTGGCACAACCCTTCTTTTGGTCACAATGTCCCTCTGCAAAGCTCATCTTGTCATCTTCTTAAGATGCCTTTAAGAACTAGGTTCTACCTCACCTCTTTCTTTAAGCATTTCTTTCTTTCATTCTCTCTTTCTCCCTCCCCCCACCTCTCTCTTTCTCTCTCTCTCTCTTTCTTTTTTGTTACGGGGAATAAACCCATGTGCACTTAACCACTGAGACACATCCCCAGCCCATTTTAAAAATACATTTTTATGTAGAGACAGGGTCTCACTAGATTGATTAGGCCTTGCTAAGTTGCTAAGGCTGGTTTTGAACTGCAATCCTCCTGCCTCAGCCTCCCAATCCACTGGGATTACAACATGTGCCACCATGCCCAGTTCAGCATTTTCTGACCATCCCAGCCCATAAACATAATGTCCTGAATTTTTATACTGAGTATCACCTTTGTTTATTTACCTCTGTTTCCTGTCTCTCCCTAAGTTTCAATGAGTCCTTTGTCACTGTGTCCAGGGATTGCTGGGCTATCAGGAGATTTATTTATTTATTTATTTTTGACCAAGAGGGCCAGCAATGTGTGAGTTAATGGTACATTCTCAATATTACCTTTCATCACTGTGTTAAGGTCTGAGTCATCCCAAACTATGGAAGATCAGCAAAACAACTAGCCATCATAGTTTCATTCCACTGTTCTCCATTATCCTGAAGCTTTCTCCCTCAGAGAGGTACCCATTATAGGGCTCAGACTTGCTGTATCAATCTCATGGCTGCTTTTAATCAGCACAATCACCCAACAGAAAATATTAATGATAGGATTATATCGTGGAATGAAGCCATATACAGATATCACTTGGCTAAATCAAATGGGCTTAATGATATAAAACAAATTAAGGAAATCAGCTCAATCAGAGTACACAACAGAGAAAGTGCAATGTAGTTTAGTGATAGATGGAAGTATAAGCTTATGTAATCTTCAGAAGCGGCTAACTTGTGCATGCACCGTTGCATATATTAAGCATGACTGGATGAGTGTCACATGAGATCTCATAAATAAATTTCAGACTTGCACAATGTAAAATATGATTGCAAAGGTACAGAGCACTGTACACTCAGTACACTGAGCCTTGAACATCTTATCTACCATTCCCAACTGCCTAAGCTATTCCAGTTTGGGCCAAACACATTCCTAGGTTAATTTCCGTGGAGTTATAACAGGAATCCTCTATCCAGATGTTTTTGGGAATCTGGAATTTGGCAGGCTTTTCTAATTGGAACCACTCTGTGTAAGATTTAGAGTCTTATAGCAATTTCTGGTTGCACTTTTTTGTTTATCATCCACTTTTTTTTAACCTAACAGTATCATTTATTTTCACAAGATCAATATTATTAAATCAGTGAGTTTTTATACATTTTGTATCTATAATGCCTAACTCACCATATTGCACTTAAAATGCAATTTCATGAAGCATTGAGTTATGCACTTACAGAGTCTTAGGTACTGTAGTGAATTCTGGAAATAGACTATGACTTGGTCTCCACTTGGAGGAATTCATCATGAGCTAATCTGGGGAAGCCACCAAGGTGAACTTCTTAGGTCACCCTTCAAGAAAGAACCTCCTGCTTGTTGCTGTTCTCTGACTACTCTCATACTGCCCCAGGAAGTTCCCATCCAATGACTGCAAGTGGCAAAGGTGCCAGGCTCAACCATTTTTTACCCAAAGCAGCCCTGTGCCACAGCTTTTTTTGTGCTGGATTCCCCATTTGTCTGGCCAAGACATTTGTAATCCTGCCCTGCAGTCTGAAGCTCATCTAGACAATCTCACCTTCTTTACCTCTCACAGGTGTATCCTGGGGTAAAAACCTTCTCTGTATACTTTTGTCCCTGCTTTTGTTGTGTTTTGTAAACTCTACCCCTAATAAATTTCTTGTATTCCCCTTCAGCATCTGCTTGTCAGACTATCTCAACTGACAACACACAGATATACAATATCATAATTTAACAATATGGTAAAGGTTATACTTAGAAGTATGTGGAAAATGATGTGGGAAACTTCTCTTACTTTCCACAAAGAGATTTGAAAAACTTTTTTCTTATGTTTTAATCTTTACCATGTACAAGCTCTACCTCTAATACATCACATCTCCTATTATAACTGTTGTCACTGTGAGCTCTTTGAGAGACAATGGTATTCATCTTTATATAAAGGTCTTTTATCATGCTTAGTGGTGCCCCAAATGCTTGTTGAGGAATGGAGGAAACTTTGTGAAAATAACCCAAGGAAGAGTCAGTGATCTGGGTTTTGAAAAAAGTAGATATCTTCCAGGTGAACAAAGAGAAGGTTGGACATTTGATAGAAGGACCATCATCTAGAATCATGTGCTAGGTACAGACGTATGGATGGGTATTTGAGAAGGGGCAAGTTACTTGGGTAGATGAGAGCTTACTGTGCTTGGAGGTGTTGGAGATGGGTGATAGTGATGAAAAAACAAGTTAATTTTGTACAACATAAATTCTTGCTGAATGCTTGTGTTTAAAAATCATATAATCACTTCTCAAAATGTTTGAAGAATTTGTGTGTGTATGTGTGTGTGTGTGTGTGTGTGTGTGTATTAAGTTGAGGTAAAGAATCTGAAACAAAAAGGTTTTGGTTGTATTTCATTCTATGTGAAAAAGGAAGAAAATTGTGGTAGAAAAATAACCTGTGATCATGCATGTTTCAATTTTCTGTAAAGAGACCAAGATAAAAATCAATGTCTAATGGTTTGTTCATAATAACTACAGCAGTGCAAGTACATTCTCTCATCTCAAAAGCCTCAGAGCTATTTTTGACTATTCTCCTTTGGCACATAATATGACAAATATTTCTGGGTTTTCCTTTGGAATGATTTAGGAGTCACAGCTTTATTTCCATATCCACAGCATTGTGTCCAGGTAGATACCACAGTCTTCTGCTTAAATCTTTATATTGAGTCTCAGTGTCTCTACTTCAGACCGGAAAGATTATATTCACTACTTCAAGAAAAAAACATCCTACAAGAACTATTTTTATTATGTTTCTTCCTTGGAAATTTATGGTGCTTTTTTGTTATTAGTTATGACAAATTTGAAGTCCTGAACCTGGTTTTTAAGACCTTCTAATTTCTCCTTCCGTGTGTTACCATCTAACCACCCTCTCTTTGTGATACTTCCCAACATGGCCAAGAATATTCCCTCAGTTATTTTTTCATCCAGTTTATTTCTTTGAGCACTTCTTATGATATTGTCTCTTATCTGGGAAATTATTTTATTTGTACCAGTCTACTTCTTATTTACACATTTTTATTCTGAGTAAGCTCAAGCAATGTGTGAGCATGCGTGTCTATGTGTAAATATACATAAAAGATTAAGGCATATATAAAACATGTTTTATGTTTATTGTCTCTTTTTCATTCATGTGTATTTTCTTATTTTTATATATTTTTTAAAAATTTAGTGTATCTGTTGTATATTCCACAGGTTCTTAAATAATGAATATGTGATAAATAAGTATGTACCTCTCTGATAATATATCTTTAGACATCAATTTCCTTGAACTCTTTAACTTCAATTGCATCCTGTTTATATTTCAGTCTTTGTAAATCTTTCAAAGGCATCAATCCTTAACTGAGGATTGGAAGATCAGGAAGAGGGGTGGCCTAGTGGATAATTACAAATAGATAGCACAACCCAGGGGACTATATGATACTCAAAGAAAGGCAAATTTAGTTTGAAGACATTTTCTCTGTATTATGATTTTCTCTCTCCTCTAAGTTGCCAAAATCACTAATCACCAAACTATAATATTCTTCAGACTCTACAACTAGATTTCAGAATTGGTTTCATTATGGTTATCATATTTTCACATATAGAAAGTTAGATTCAATTGATTTTTAAATGATTTTTTAAAAATTTGTTCTAATTAGTTATACATGACAGTAGAATGCCCTTATACACTTTGATGCATCATGCATGAATGGAGAATACTTTCTCATTTTTCTGATTGTACATAATGTACAATCATACTGGTCATGCAGTCATATATATTACATAGGGTAATAATGTCTGATTTATTTCACTATTCCTCCCACCTTCATATCTCCTCCCCTCTATTCATTCCCCATTACCCAATCTAAAGTAACTCTATTCTTTCTTACCCACCATTTATTGTGAATTAGCATCCACATATCACAGAAAACATTTGGCCTTTGGTTTATTTTGGTATTGACTTATTTCACTTAGTATGATATTATCCAGCTCTATTCATTTACTAGCAAATGCCATAATTTCATTCTTCTTTAAGGCTGAGTAATATTCCATTGTGTATTTCTTTAAGGCTGAGAAATATTCTATTGTGTATGTATACCACATTTTCTTTATTCATTCATCTGTTGAAAGGCACCTGGTTGGTTATCTAAGTTAGCTATTGTGAATTGTGCTGCTATAAACATTGATGGGTCTGCATCATTGTAGTATCTTGATTTTAAGTCCTTTGGGTATAAACTGAGGAGTGGAATAGTTGGGTCAAATGGTGGTTCCATTCTAAGTTTTCTAAGGAATCTTCATACCATTTTCCATAATGGTTGCACAAAGCTGCAGTTCCATGAGCAATGTATGTGTATACCTTTTCCCCTACATGCTCACCAACATCTATTGTTGCTTGTATTTGTGATAATTGCCATTCTAATTGGAGTGAGATAAAATCTTAGAGTAGTTTTAATTTGCATTTCTCTAATTGCTAGAGATGTTGAACATTTTTTCATATATTTGTTGATTGATTGTATTTCTTCTTCTATGAAGTATCTGCTCAGTTCCTTATCCCATTTATTGATTATGTTATTTATTTTTTTGGTGTTAAGTTTTTTGAGTTCTTTTTATATCCTGGAGATTAATGCTGGTGTGCATGTGCTAAAGATTGCTTCTTTTGCTAAGAAGAAACATTTTAGTTTGAATCCATCCCATTTATTGATTCTTGATTTTACTTCTTGCACTATAGGGGTCTTGTTAAGGAAGTCAGATCCTAGGCCAACATGATGAAGATTTGGGCCTATTTTTTTTCTTATATTAGGTGTTGGGTCTCTGTCAATTGATTTTTTAATAGTGAAATAGAATTAATCATTGCAAGTAAACAAATACACATCAGAGAAGCGTTTTAAAAAATTTATCATAAGACTGGCAGCTGATATTGAACAATTAGATTTGTAGAGCACCATATCATATCAAATACTATAAAAGTATGGCACTAAGAGGAAGGACTCTGCTCCTCTCAGTTCTGCCACCATCTTCATGGCCTTTAGGCCACGTCCCCTTCTCTCTAGCATGAGGCTAATATGCCTTATGTACTTGCAGTTCTAATGCCCTCTTTAAATTTCTGCTGGGTGCCCACCATAGTAAATGTTTTTTTTTTTTTTTTTTTACTTCTGCTTTGAGTTCAGTAGAGACTATTAGAGAAATAGCACCATGGGTGCAAACATCTGCCTTGGAAGTTGTTATCTATAAAAAGTTTTACAAATTTACAAAGAATGTAAATCTACTGTCAACAGCTCTGGGAAGAAAATATATTTTTAAAAACAGCCAGACATACCATCAAACCTTCAAAAATTCGCAAAATCAGTTATGCAGTAAAACACAAGTTATAGCTTCATTTGTAACAGGGCAAATATTTTTAAAATTTCATCAAGAAGGGAAATAAACATGATTCTATACCTAGAAGACCCAAAAAGGTCTACAAAGAAACTACTAGAACTAATAAATGAATTCAGCAAAGTGGCAGGATATAGAATCAACACACATAAATCAAAGGCATTTCTGTATATCAGCAACAAAACTTCTGAAACGGAAATGAGGAAAAACACCCCATTCACAATATCCTCAAAAAATAAATAAAATATTTGGGAATCAACCTAACAAAAGAGGTGAAATATTTATACAATGAAAACTACAGAACCCTAAAGAGAGAAATAGAAGAAGATCTTAGAAGATGGAAAACTATACCCTGTTCATGGATAGGCAGAACTAACATCATCAAAATGGCGATATTACCAAAAGTTCTCTATAGGTTAAATGCAATGCCAATCAAAATCCCAATGGCATTTCTTGTAGAAATAGATAAAGCAATCATGAAATTCATATGGAAAAATAAAAGACCCAGAATAGCAAAAGCAACTCTAAGCAGGAAGTGTGAATCAGGCGGCATAGCGATACCAGATTTCAAACTATACTACAGAGCAATAGTAACAAACACAGCATGGTACTGGTACCAAAACAGGGGGTGGACCAATGGTACAGCATAGAGGACACAGAGACTAATTCACAGAGTTACAACTATCTTATATTTGATAAAGAGGTTAAAAGCATGCAATGGAGGAAGGATAGCATCTTCAACAAATGGTGCTAGGAAAACTGGAAATCCATATGCAACAAAATGAAACTGAATCCCCTTCTCTCACCATGCACAAAAGTTAACTCAAAATGGATCAAGGAGCTTGATATCAAATCAGAGACTCTGTGTCTGATAGAAGAAAAAGTTGGCTCCGATCTACATATTGTGGGGTCGGGCTCCAAATTCCTTAATAGGATACCCATAGCACAAGAGTTAATAACAAGAATCAACAAATGGGACTTACTTAAACTAAAAAGTTTTTTTCTCAGCAAGAGAAACAATAAGAGAGGTAAATAGGGAGCCTACATCATGGAAACAAATCTTTACTCCTCACACTTCAGATAGAGCCCTAATATCCAGAGTATACAAAGAACTCAAAAAATTAAACAATAAGATAACAAATAACCCGATCAACAAATGGGCCAAGGACCTGAACAGACACTTCTCAGAGGAGGACATATAATCAATCAACAAGTACATGAAAAAATGCTCACCATCTCTAGCAGTCAGAGAAATGCAAATCAAAACCACCCTAAGATACCATGTCACTCCAGTAAGATTGGCAGCCATTATGAAGTCAAACAACAACAAGTGCTGGTGAGGATGTGGGGAAAAGGGTACTCTTGTACATTGCTGGTGGGACTGCAAATTGGTGCGGCCAATTTGGAAAGCAGTATGGAGATTCCTGGGAAAGCTGGGAAAGGAACCACCATTTGACCCAGCTATTGCCCTTCTCGGACTATTCCCTGAAGACCTTAAAAGAGCGTACTACAGGGATTCTGCCACATGGATGTTCATAGCACCACAATTCACAATAGCTAGACTGTGGAAACAACCCAAATGCCCTTCAATAGATGAATGGATTAAAAAAATGTGGCATTTATACACAATGGAGTATTACTCTGCACTAAAAAATGACAAAATCATGGAATTTGCATGGAAATGGATCGCATTAGAGCAGATTATGCTAAGTGAAGCTAGCCAATCCCTAAAAAACAAATGCCAAATGTCTTCTTTGATATAATGAGAGCAACTAAGAACAGAGCAGGGAGGAAGAGCTGGAGGAAAAGATTAACATTAAACAGAGACATGAGGTGGGAGGGAAAGGGAGAGAAAAGGGAAATTGCATGGAAATGGAAGGAGACCCTCATTGTTACACAAAATTACATATAAGAGGTTGTGAGGGGAATGGGAAAAAAACAAGGAGAGAAATGAATTACAGTAGATGGGGTAGAGAGAGAAGATGGGAGGGGAGGGGAGGGGGGATAGTAGAGGATAGGAAAGGTAGCAGAATACAACAGTTACTAACATGGCAGTATGTAAAAATGTGGATGTGTAACTGATGTGATTCTGCAATCTGTATTTGGTGTAAAAATGGGAGTTCATAACCCACTTGAATCGAATGTATGAAATATGATATGTCAAGAGCTTTGTAATGTTTTGGACAACCAATAAAAAATACAACACCAAAAAAAAAGAAGGGAAATAAAATCCTAACACCATTATTTTTAAGAAATCTGTACTCCCTTTTCCTCCTTCCAAGTCAAGTATATTGGCAATTCCATGTCTTTGAAGAAGTCAAAGAGGGCAGTGAAAGAAAGACTGTTGGGTGTCTCTGGAGTCAGTTTCCTTCCATGACTGCTGTATGGCACACCTCAGTTCCCAAAGGACAGGATTTCTACTTTATTCCTTTTTATTACCCTGGAGATCCAGGTAAAGCTGTTTACTATGGTCAATAATTATTTATTATCGACTAGACAAATTGAAATGATTTGAAAATTGTATCTCCCATTAAGTCCTCAACTTCTTATGTCCTCAACTTCTTATGTAATACTGTGTTTTTAGATAGTCACTTCCTCCAGTTCTTTTATGTAGCTCTCTTCCCAGAAATCCCCACTTTGTACTTTTTCTATGTTAAATTACACTGTGTAAACAAAGAAGTTAAAGAAAATGGTGGCTGGAGGACAATGGCTTATTTCTGTCCATTTTCTCTGAGACAATTGTTCTAGGTTGACAGCTGGCTATATTCCACTTAAGAATTTTGGAGCCAAGTGAGTAGGGCATTGCCATAGTCAACAAGTTATTTTCTAGGTCTTTCAGCCAGGAGAAAGGGGAAAGAGCAAAATCCCTGGAGCCAAGGACTTCTACTTAAGCAAGCGATATAGAAGTTGAATATATGTTTTTTGCTTCCATTCCTGCAGTCAAGTTTTAATGATAAACCATACTTAGGGTATGGACCTGGGTAGCTCAGTCCTGGGCTGTGCAGCCATGTTACAACGAGAACTCTATCACAATAGAAGATTGATAGCTAGTTGTCTATGCCATATGTTCTTTACCTTCCAGCAATTTGCTTTATTTTCCTATTAAACTATGTTTTAGTCAGAATTTTTGTTGCTCTGATCAAAAGACCTGACAAGAACAGCATAGAGGAGGAAAAGTTTACTTTGACTGACAGTTTCAGAGGTCTCAGTCCAAAGACAGCTGACTCCATTGCTTTGGGCCCAAGGTGAGGCAGAAGATTATGGCACAAGGGCATGGTGGAAGAAAACAGCTTGGGACATGACAGCTAGAAATCAGAGCAAGAACTCTGCCCATGAAGAACAAAATATAATCCCCAAAGATATGTATCCCATGATCTATGTTCTCTAGCTACTTCCCATATACCTACAGTTACCACCCAGTTAATTCATATCAATGAATTAATCCACTGATTAGATTGCAACAATCCAACCATTGCACACTGAGCAATTTCTTCATTGTCTCACATATAAATGTTTGGGGGACACCTCATGTCTAAATCACAAGAGATTCTAGTTTTCGTATCCTTGCTGTGGATTCTTTTTAATGAGATCCTTACCCTGGGTAGTGATATTACTCAGGTAAAAGATATTTATATCCTGTTTTATATCCTATTAGTTTGGCTAATCTCATATTTATTTTTAAGATCTTGGCATTTATTAGTTTTAAAAGAAAAATTTCAGAAAATTTTAATTAAATTTTCAGAAATTCCCACATTGGTGTCTAAACCAAAAAAAATACAAAGTATTTAAAATGATGGGAAAGTGCCCAGGTCTCAGATTTAAAGCAAACATCATTCCTGGGTACACAGTTACAGTCTGGTTTGAAACATTTTTTTCCATGCAGTTTGCTTTTGTATAATAACTATACTAAGCTATTGCATTGCCTTTTAGAATGTAGTAAGGAAGAGTCTCTCCCAGTTTTGTAGTTCTGAATTACAATCTATAAATATATATTCTTGAATAACTCTAAAACAAGTTAGATTTACAAATGATCAGTGCTGGGTATTCATATAATTTTGCTCCAGGAGAATGAATACAGGAGAAAGAAATCTATAACAACTGATTTTTCTATTTCTTTTTATGCTTTCTCCTTTATGTCCTCCCAGATAAACTTAAAGGATATTACAAATGCATTTCTTTGGCAAAATAATTTTAAGGAAAGCTGGAATGAAGATCACTCAGATTTTAATGGCTCTGCCTGTCAACAGCTGACTTTCTGACAGTGGTGAGCACATTGTACTTGCATAGAGATGGGAGTACAGAACATATCCTTTATTTGTATTACAGTTAGGGCCATCTGAGTTATTACTGGTTTTGGAGATGCTGACAAGTATGGACAGAGGTGCAGAAGGTTTCAATGTTGTTTTTTATTTTAATTGTAGATGAAAACTGTGATGTCTGCATAATAGGTAGAAAAATGTCACCAGTGGCCAGGCTGACAAGATGACCTGGGTTCAAAGGAAGTGGCTGTGTTAGTAACTAAGAAAACGTCAAAGAGACCATGCAGCACAGGAACTTGAGTTTCTAAGATTGAGGGCGGGACTGCTCAGTGACCCCAAGGGTGAGCTCCATGCTGGAGAGCATTGGAAAGAGAGAATGCACCCAGATTTCTTTTATTTTATACCTGTGTGTTGGGGGGCACACACACAAGGAAGGTTCAATGGAATGTTCTTTACCAAGTAAAGCAGGAAATAGGGTTTATAAGGTGGAGTCTTGCTTGGTGATGTCTTGTGGTCAGCAGATTGATTGACATCTTGGCAAATTACACCCATCTCAGGTGCTGTGTGGGATCACAGGCAGAGTGAGAGGAATGGCACATTTGCATTGCACAGCCCAGCCCAGCCAGCATGCAATGCCAGACCAGTCCCCTCAGATGCTCAAATGCACATAGCTTGCACACACAGCCCATGACAAGAAAGATTCGTATTTACTTTTCTTCACACAGTTTTTTGTCTTTTCTTCACACAGAAAAATTGTCTTTCATTTTAAAGTTATAGAAAAAGATGCCATGGTATTATCTATTAATTACCAAAAGGTTATGACTCAAAAACTGAGGAGTTTTAGACTGGAGAGTTTGATATGACTGGTATATTTGAACTTAAGAAAATATTTACAGTAGTTATTGTGAGGAAATAATAACATCCAATAAGAGTGCTTATGTTTTGGGTATTATGCTTAGTACTTTATATCCACTATTGTTTATAGAAACATGGCTAAAATCCTTAACTATATGTTTACATTAATGACAGCAGAGTGATGACAATGATCTGAATACTCTTTATGGGAGCCATTTAAATGCTCCTGATTTCCTTTTAAGAGCGGTAGAAAAGTGTAGCAATTCAAATACTTAGTTCTTGGGATTTTAGTTCTTGTAATCTCACTTTGGAATTTGCCTTTCACTGTTTTCATTCTATTACAGTCTAGGTGAATTTTTTTTCCTCCCTTAGCTCTCTATTTAAGAGTTTTTTTTAAAAATAAATAATGGTAAGTTAGCAGAACAGTTCTATTCTCTAATATTTACATCTTTGTACAAGGAGATCTGCAGTGGGATGGTGGGGCTTCTACAAGAAGAATGTCCTGACGAAATGGCCAGCTGTGTTCCTTGGGGAGGTGTCTATGAGGAAAACGAAGGAAGAGTGCTTTCCCCAAAGCTTGAGGAGAACACACTATTTTCCATTTCCACAGTTGGGCTTCATCTCATCCCTGTGGCCACAGGGATTTGGTTTCATCTCCATGTGTTGAGCCACACGGATTCCAGCCCAAGTAGGGATTTTGCAGGGTGTTGTATCATGTTGTATGTATGGACAGTGTTCAGAAGGAGAAATGAGCGAATACATTTTATGAGAGGATGTTATTTTCAAAAAGAGCTTTTTCTTAATGGTTCTTTGTCATAACAGAAGACGCTATGTAGGAAATTCTTTAGTTGCAGGGGAAGTGGAAAGGACCAATACCTGTAGTCAGATGCTCAGTCTGTAATCTCCTGGACATCTGCCACAGGGCCTGGGAATAGGAGATGCTGCTCCTGGAGGAGTAGTGGAGTGGGCACAGGGATGTCTATTTATGACATTTTTACTTTCAGAATGCAAAATTTATTTAATGAAATAAAAAGTACATGAACAAAATGCACCATGATGTCATCTTCAGGCAAAGAAGATGACATAAGGTGGATTTCTTTTATAAAAAGGTCTGTCTATTGAGAGTTGAGGTGTGGATAAAGAGACCTGTTAGATCTATTTGCTCAGCTCCAGTGTCCTTGGCATTTCAGAGAAATAGAAAATAGGCCGATTTTTCCTTTAAAAATGAGGTTTTATTCTTTCCTGATGTGATAGGATAAGGTGTATATTTGTTTCCATATTTTGATAGTGTGACTGCAGTGATGTTTTGTAAGATCTAAGAATTCTTTTGGTGGCAGAAACCATACACTGATTAAAGGCAGAACTCTTTATTTACAACTCTAGGAAGAATCCAGAGAGAAAGAAAGGTTCCAGATAGGACGACACCAGGGGTTTGGACTAAGGGATAAGGTGTCAGCAAGCTGGAGCTGTAGGGTGCTTATGGGGCAAGCAGGGTGGGGTTAGCTAGATTTCTGGGGCTCCCTGTGGATTGACTTATTTGAATAGTTGTATAGTTGGTTCCTGGAGCATGGGGGCTAATTTTCTCTCCTTGTGCAATATCTGGCCCTAGAACAATTAGGGATAGAACACAATGGGCTTATGAGTGTGAAATCCTGAAAAGAAGTGATTTGGATGTGGATTTGACCAGCTAAGGACTTAAGACTGTGTCAAGAGAAAGCATTAAAAAACATCTCCCCTCTATATTGGCCAGAGAGGACAGACTCCCATTTAAAGTTGTATTGATGTATTGATGGTAGTTCAATATAAAGAGATTACATTCAATGCCTAGCAAACATCCTGCTCTTTTTTCCCTCATGTAAATGAGGAGGTAAAAATCAGTCATTCATGGCGACAGCAATAAAGAACACCACGCTTTCACACTTCTTCATTTTGCCATTTGTTTTGTATTGTTTGGGTTTTACTTTTCTGATAAAGCTTGGGAGGGAAGGGAAGGTGGAAGGATATGTGTGTGTGGATGTGAGGGTCAGTAGCTTAGAGAGCAATGCTACTGAATTAAGGGTGGAAGATCAGCTTTCCTCTGGGACACCCTTCTTCTGCTTTGATTATGGAGATTAGATTAATCCTCCAGGTTAGTAGTAGAGAGGAGTTGGTAGAAGCCTAGGAAGTAAGCTGTAGGAAAATTGCATATCTTTGACCAGGTGAAAATAGGTGGGGTTTTCTCTTCTGTATCTGGTCCTACATGTGGACTTTAGTTGAATTTGTTCCTAGAACATACATGAAAGCTCTGGATGAGTCTCAAAAGACCTCTGCTTATACTATGGGTAGACATTTTATTTACAATATTTTAGTATGCTTATTCAAACACATGAACTATATTCCAGTGCCCAGATAATGGGAAAAGCCTGAGAAAAACCAATTAAAATTACCATGTTTAAGTACTAGAGCAAGGGCAAAATATGTAAGGAACAGACATTTCATCAGTAGAGAAGATGCAAGAGTTCTGCTTTATAAGGGCTCAGTGTTGCACTGGATCTGGGAGATCTGAAGGGTACAAGAGCAGCACCCAAGATGTATACAATATGACACTTGTTGTTTGCCAGTTTACATTATCTCAGACTCATATAGGTCTCACCTAGGTTGTGGTGTCCAGTTCTGAATGGCTTTGACTAGTTTTGAGCAGATGTTCCCTGACATAGGTTCATAGTGTAAGCCTTTCTTTCTGCCCTGATCTTTGATAGCCTGTAGGAACCATCCAACACTCAGGCATGCACAACTGCTAGGACGTGGAGGATAGTTCACACAGATCAAGACCCATGGTGTACAGGAGCTCAGACATGGTATTTCTGTCTTGCTTATATCCTATAAAGTTTCTCAGACAAAATATGTTGGTTTCTCACAGTTGAAACTAAAAAACTCATCTTTGTATCAATTTTCTCTTCTTCCACATGTACTTTTTTCCCCATATTTGTTTTCTGGGGTCATGTTCCTCACTAAAACATTTAGAGATGTGTTTTTCTCAAGACTGCTTTTAGATGACCTTAGGGAAGGATTATAAAAAAATTCTATAGACCAATACTGAATGACAACTTACATACTAAAAAAGTGGGCAAAGGTCACTTAAGATCACCTTAATTAAAAGAAAAAATAAAATTTTAAATAAGAAGTATGAATTAAACAAAAATGAGATAAAATTCTAACTTTGGAAAATTAAAATAAAGCTGATAAATATATTTAGTAAATGAGGAAATAGTTTATACCTTAGAGGTAGGGATGTCAAATTGGAAATTAAGTTGATAATTTCCTTTGGAAGATAATTCTCCATGAAATTTCTGTCTTGCCTGGGATTTCTGAGCAATGGACATGCTTAAATAAAAATGTTCTCAGAAGCTAAAAATTTGTGAATTGTTCTAGTATTATAGAAACTTATTTTCCCAGAGATATCTAAAAGTTTCTCTCACTTTCCCATTCTTCTTCTCCTCCCTCTCCCTCCCACTCTCCTCTCCCTCTTCCTCCTCCCCCTCTTCCTCCTCCTTCTCCTTTTCCTCCTCTTCCTCCCTCTTCTTTCTTCTCTCTTTCTCTCTCTCTCTAGTGGGAGAGACAGGAGAACATATGCCTGCTGCCCTATATAAATTGTGAATCTCACAATTTCAGGGATTCAAACCCTGCCGCACATGTGCTAGAAATTGCTCCCTCAATCTGTGACCTTGTGGGGACTTGTGGCATAGGGAACTGACACAAGATACTGCGCTGGCTGCAGTTTTGCTGTGAATAATAGATGATCTGTTTTTGGATCCAGAGGTCTGGCTGCAGCAGGCTAATTTGTAAGTGAAGGTAGAGTAAAAATCTCTGCTGTTTGTGGTTGTGAATTTAACATATCTCTCAAAGGAGAACATACACTTTAAAATTTTAAATTTTTTTATTAGTTATACAGGACAGTAGAATGCACTTTGATACATCATATATAATGGAGAATAATTTCTCATTCTTCTGGTTGTATATGATGTAGAATCACACCGGTCTTATAGTTACTTGTGTACATAACACAAACTTTTAACTTAGTTTTAAACTTCTAGATATTTATTTGATATATATGGTCATTTACATATATTACATAATATGTAAATGAGCATATCAGTTGTAGAATTATTCATAATAAGAAATATTGGAAATAATCTAAATGTCTATGAGTAGAAGTTGAATAAAAATATTGTGATACACAAAATCAATTTAATACTGTGTCATCATTAAGAAGAATGAAGCAAATATACATGCCATGAAGTTATCTTTGGGACATATACAGTAAGGAAAGCAATATGCATTTAAATTTATTTGCATAGGTTTTAAAATATATTTTGAAAGATACACAGATTTCTACATGAATTATCTCTGTGGAGGATAACAATGTAATGGGATAGAGATGGAAAGGACTTTTCCCTTACTTTTTACTATATACATTTTTTGTACATTTTATATTTATACATTATATATATGCTATTATATATAAAGCTGTTCACATAAAATATAATTCAAGGATTAACTGTATGGGGTATTACCATTTTAATGTCTACATTGTATGCATTCCATGTATTTAATGCTTGATTAATCCATATTTTGTTGAACGTCAGTATTTACTTAGTATATCTATCTATATTACAAACTTGTAGATTTCCCTGTAGTCTTTAATAATTATTTTCAGAGTGAAAATTAGCAAGATGTGTGTATGACATAGTATTTAGTCCAGGAAATAGAAAACATACTAGGCATTTTAAACAGAAAAGATTTACTACAGGGACTTTGGTGCTTACAGATGTCAAGGGAAAGGCGAAAGAATGGAAGAGATGGGAGTTACCACCACTATTAGTTTCAAGGTCAAACTTAGGAGAATGAAATGCAGAGATAGGAAGCTGTTGCCGCTTCAGCTGTCACCATTCCCAAACCAAACTGTTCCATGGCCCAAAGACCGTGATGCACACTGGAATGTGCCCTTTGACCCACACAGAAGCTCATGGGTCAGAAATTGCTGGTTAATTATTCTAGCCACAGAAAAATGGCCTCTGCCTCATGTCTTGCCTTACAAATGTTATGGCCACATATTACACTTGCAGAACCCAAATCTCATCTAGAATCTTTGCTGTGAGGAAGCCTATAAATTGTGGCTTAGACTTTGTGCTTCTGCAGTGTGTGTGTGTGTGTGTCTGTGTGTGTGTCTGTGTGTGTGTGTCTGTGTGTATGAGTATACAGGGACATGCAGAGGAGGGTAGGAAGGACTGCCCAGCATAAACATATGTCTGACAAAAGAGGACACTGATGCAGAGAAAACTAAGAAACTTTCCCAAGAGTACAAGTTGGTGGGGTTGCAATGTTTTGAAGTCAGGCAACCTGACTTCAATCAATTATCTTTTAAATATATTTTGTTCTTTCCTTTAAGTCAAAATTATAAACTCCTTCTTAATATTTTAAATATTTAATTTATTCAGTAGGTTTTTTGAAAGGTAAAATTTAATGTGTAAATGTACAATGTATAAATGTATTTCTTCCTAGATAGTTGACCAGCATCCTAATAGCATTTGTTGAATAATCTGTTCTTGTTTTTTAACATTGATTTGGATGCAGTCTTTTTCTTATGCTCACTGGGAGGCTTTTTATAATTCTTCATGTAGGTACAATTAATTTCCTAGAATAACCATTATTATTCTATCATCATAATAATTAATACTTATTTTATGATTACTGTGTTCCAAGGGCTTTTTAAAGTTCTGTATATTCATTATACTACTTACTACTACTTAATCCTAGAAATGATTTTTTTTATAGATCCTATGTTACAAATGAGAACACTTTGATATAGAAGGTTTAATTACTTACCTAAGGACATAAGGTAGTTAAATGGTAGCATCTGGATATGTAGTTTTTCTATTATCCTGAATGTAATCTTTATTCCATTTTATTTTCTAATTGATTATGGTTGGTATTTTAAAAAGCTATTGTCTTCAGTTAATTTATTTTGAAATTTGTTTCTCTATTTTATTCTGCAATTATAAGCTGTTGATAGGTAGAAACATGTCTTAAGAAAAGTATTACAAGGAAAACACACATAAATCCCTCAAACAATGAGGAAAGCTTAAAATGTATCAGTTGTGGCTTTCAGCTGCAACAGCAGATGAAAGGGATCATGGGGTTAGAATGAACTATGGCGATCATTTGGAGTTATCAGACAAACTGTAGCAGGACGCCGCACACAAAGCTGGCCCTTTGCTGAGGGTGCACCCAGCATTCATATTCACTCTTCCCCTTTCTAATAGCACAGAATTTCTTTTGGAGAACTATCTGCCTGTATTGCAAATTAATCAAACAGAATGATTGAATGATTGAATTCAACCCAGTTTCCACAGTGAGTCACTGATAAAACTGCCCTGGTGATCAAATCAGTGACTAAACCTGTGACTATTTGTTCATTTTATTTACCTGGAAATTGTGGTCATTTAAGGCAAAGTGAGATAAAGAGCTTTCATCCTAAGACAGAATGGAGAAAATATCCTCTTTCTTTAAATGTAATGGGTACAGATGTGAAGGCTAAAACTAAAGTCATTTTTTTTTAATTCAAATGTGCTTTGTATTGTCAAAGCTTTTTTTTTTTTTTTAAATCTACTTATATGCAAAAATTTATAAAAAATTACTTATAATTTGTGAAAGATTCCTCAGGTTTTACAGATATTAGAAAATATAATTTAAACTCAGTTTAGATACAATAATGGGTGTTATACAGATACTTATGTAACTTAGTTTAATTTAGAAAGACAAAATTAAATAAAAATTATAAATTAGGAAATTTTAAATGGAGCAATTACATACACAGGAAAATTAGGGTTTTTGGGGTTCTAATTAGTTATATATGATAGCAGAATGTATTTCAGTTCATTGTACACAAATAGAGCACATTTGTTATTTTTATTCTTTTCAGTTGTACATGAGAATAGAGTATATTTGACTTATTTATACAAACATGAATTGCATCTTATTTTAATTAGGATTCTAGTCTTGTGGTTGTCTATGCTGTAGAGATTCACTGTGGTGTATTCATATCTATTCACAGGAAACTTATGTCCCAATCATTCAACTGTCTTTCCTATTCCTGTCTTCCTTCATTCCCTATGTTGAGTCTACTCAACTTTCATTCTGCCCCTCTTCCCTTGTTGTGTGTTAGCATCCATATATCAAAGGGGAACATTTGACCTTTGTTTTTTGGGGATTGCTTATTTCACTTAGCATGTTAGTCTCCAGATACATCCATTTTCTGGCAAATGTCAAATTCCTTTGTTATAGTTCAGTAATATTCCATTCTCTATCTATACAACATTTTCTTTATCCATTCATCCATTGTAAGGCACCTATGTTGGTTTTATGGTTTAGCTATTGTGAATTGTGCTGCTATAAACATTGATGTGGCTACATCACTATCGTATGCTGATTTTAAGTCCTTTGGGTATAGACCAAGGAGTGGGATAACTGGGTCAAGTGGTGTTTCCATTCCAAGTTTTCTGAGGAATCTTCATACTGCTTTTCAGATTGATTGCTCCAATTTGCAGTCCCCCCAGCAATGTATGAGTGAAAATTTCTTCCCACATCCACGCCAACATTTATTGTTGCTTGTATTCTTTATAATTGCCATTCAGACTGGAGTGAGATGAAATCTTAGAGTAGTTTTGATTTGCATTTCTGTAATTACTAGAGATGTTGAACATTTTTTCATATATTTGTTGATAGATTGTATTTCTTCTTCTGTGAAGTGTCTGTTCAGTCCCTTTTCCCATTTATTAAGTGGGTCATTTATTTTTATGGTGTAAAGTTTTTTGAGTTCTTTATATATCCTAGAGATTAGTTTTTGCTCTATCTGAGATTTTCTCCTGTTCTGTAGATTCTCTATTTAGGCTCTTGAGTGTTTCCTTTGCTGTGAAGAAGATTTTTTAGTTTGATATCATCCCATTTATTGATTTTTGATTTTACTTCTTGAGCTTTAGGAGTCTTATTGAGGAATTCAGTTCCTAAACTGACATGATGGAGATTTGGACCTATACTTTCTTCTAGTAGATGTAGGTTCTCTGGTCTAATGTGTAGGTCTTTGGTGCACTTTCAGTTGAGTTTTGTGCAGGGTGAAAGGTAGGGGTTTAATTTCATTCTGCTACATATGGATTTCCAGTTTTCCCAGCACCATTTGATGAAGAGGCTATGTCTTCTCCAATATATGTTTAGGGTGCCTTTGTCTGGTATGAGATAACTGTATTTATGGGGGTTCATCTCCTTGTCTTCTATTATATTCCATTGGTCTTCATGTCTGTTTTTGTGCCAATACTATGCCATTTTTAATACCATAGCTCTGTAGTATCAGTTAAAGTCTGGTATTGTGGTGCCTCCTGCTTCACTGTTTTCACTAAGGATTGCTTTGCCTCTTCTGGGTCACTTATGTTTCCAAATGAATTTCATGACTGCTTTTTCTATTTCTATGAAGAACATCATTGAAATCTAATGGGAATGGCGAATCTGTATAGCACTTTTGGTACTATGGTCATTTTGATAATGTTACTTCTGCCTATCTGGGAATATGGGAAATATTTCCATCTTCTAATGTCTTCTTCAATTTCTTTCTTAAGTGTTTTGTAGTTTTCATTATAGACATCTTTCACCTCTTTCATTAGATTGATTCCCAAGTATTTTCTTTCTTTTTTTTTGGAGACTATTGTGAATGGGATCGTTTTCCTAATTTCTGATTCATCATTGGTGTATAGGTACACAGTTGATTTATGGGCAATAATTTTGTATCCTGCTGATTTTTGCTGAATTTATTTATGAGTTCTTGAAGTTTTCTGATGGAGTTTTTGAGTCTTCTAAATGTAGATCATGTCCTGGGCAAATAGGGATAGTTTGAGATCTTCTTTTCCTATTCAGATGCCTTTAATTTATTTCTTTTGCCTAATTGCTCTGACTAGATTTTCAAGGACTATGTTGAATAGAAGTGGTGAAAGGGGGCATATCCGTCTTGTTCCAGTTTTTAGAGGGAATGCTTTCTGTTTTTATCCACTTACAATGATGTTGGCCTTGGGTTTAGCATGTATAGCTTTTACAATGTTGAGGTGGGTTCCTATTATTCCTAGTTTTTATAGTGTTTTGAAGATAAGTGAATGCTGTTATTTTGTGAAATGCTTTTTCTGCATCTATTGAGATAATCATCTGATTCTTGTTTTTAAGTCTATTAACGTGATGAATTACATTTATTGATTTCTATATGTTGAACCAACCTTGCATCTCTGGGATAAACCCTACTTGATCATGGTGCACTGTCTTATTAATATTTTTGTATGCAATTTGCCAGTATTTTATTAAGAATATTTGTACCTATGTTCTTTAGGGAGATTGGTTTTCTTTCCTTGATGTTTCATTCTCTGGTTTTGGAATCAGGGTTATATTGGCTAATAGAATGAGTTTGGAAGGGTTCCCTCCTTTTCCATTTCATGGAATAATTTGCAGAGTATTGTGTATGTTCCTTCTGGAAGTCTCTACTTAAGTCCAGAAAACCCAACATGTGTGACTGCTCCTAGTACCTCTTTACTAAGTGAAAATCTGGCTGTCCTTGACAACATAATCTGTAACTTCCCCCCTCCAGGGATGTTTAAAATTCATGATATATAAAACATGTAGAAAAAGGCACAAAGCAAATCTTCCATAAGTGCTATTAGCATCGTCATCATCTTTATTTTTCCTGCTTGTATCAGAGCAAGCAAACATTGCTGGGGAAGATCACACAACAGAGATAATTGGTTTCTTTGAATTCAGGATTTCAGCACTCAAACTCCCTTGACCCTGCCTGGCAATCAGTGCTGCTCCCAGTGAAGCATGCTATACTCTCTCTTCCTGTCTACTACCCCCTTCACTCTAAGTCTCAGCTGATGATCTCAGCTCACACTTAATTGAAACAAAACAGATCAGCTTGCATTTCTCTAGTGCAGCTCACTCCTCTTTCTTCCTTTCTGTTTCTGTGATGGACATGGTCTTCTCTTGATCATACCCAGTCCTATTGGCTCTTTGCACTCCTTTTCTGATTCTTTCTGAGGACTCTACTCATCCCATGAATCCACTGTCCTATTAAATCATACTACCAATCAAATACCAAGAAGCTTCAATCACAACTCCTAACAAACACTCCCTCTATTCCTACTGTTCCAAGCCATGGTAAAGTTCGAACATAACATGATGCTATTTCCTTACCTTCTTCTCACTTTCAGTCCTTTCCTGTCTGATATTTGACCCCACACCTCTGCAGAGACCAGGATCATTCCTGATGAGGTCGATATCTCCACATACTCAGATTCAATGGTCCCTGTTTGGTCTATCTTATTTCTTTCACAATTAGCATTTGACCTAAGTGAACAATTCTCTCTTCTGGAAGAATTTTCCTATTTTACTTGTATGAATCCACAGTTCCTTGGTTTCATTTCTGATTTTTATATTCAGACGTCATCATTACATCTTAAAGTCTTAAATACTTGTAGAAAGTAGAAAATACTAGCATGCACTATAGAGCCAGACTTCTTGCATACAAATCCTGGCTCCACAACTTATTAGCTGTATGACTTATTAGCAGATTACTTGACCTCTCTGTGTCTGTTTCTTTATGCATATTTTGAGGATAATAATGCATTAGTTATAGGGTTATTGTGAGAATTATAGTAAAAGATAGTGGCACATATTAGGTACCTAATAAATGTTAGCTATTGTTGTATCCTGGAGACTCTCAAACTGCTATCTTCTGCCAAGACCTTTCAACTAAGTTTTAGATGTATATGCAGATGCCTAACCAATAACTCACATGGATGATTGGTGGGATCTTCAAATTAAGCTACTCATAACAAAATTCAGAATCCCTGATTAATCCTGTCTCTCTCCTCAGTCTTCACACTCTCACTGAATGGCATTGTCATCATTCAGAAAAATATTATTTTTGAAATTGGAAGTATCTGTCAATACTTCTTAATAATCTGAAAGTAGAAAATTAAATTATAACTGGGCTGGAAAAATTAAAAAAAAAACCATTGTAAGACTACTCTTAGACTAAGTAATTTTACCATCAACCAAAAAACTTGTTAAACTCTTATGAGACAAAACTGTACATGACGTGTGTGTGTGTGTGTGTGTGTGTGTATCTGGGTGTATGTTGGCATAAGTATGTTTGTGAGAAATTAGGAAAAAAGTAGCATGTAGCACAGAAGTAAAAGGTCTAGTCTCATGACTTCTAGAGGAATGTTTTAAATTATATGGGCCACTAAAACACATAGCACCATGGAATCATACCCATCTTTCAAATACTTACAAAACAACCAAGTAATAGGTAAATATTTGTCATGTTTCATAACTATTTATGTCTTTATTTTATTTCAAGTATTTCTTCTACATGTTTTTATAACATTTTCTCTTAAGTGGTCATTTGTTTCCTGCAAAATTTAATTCTGGCCATGTATAATGACACATGCCTATAATTCCAGCAGCTCAGGAGTCTGAGGCTGACGGATCACAAGTTGAAAGCCAGCCTCAGCAACTTGGTGAGATCCTAAACAACTTAGCAAGATTCTGTCTCAAAAAAAAAAAAAGGAAAAAAAAATAGAAAAGGGATGGGGATATGGCTCAGTGGTTGAGCACCCCTAGGTTCAATCCTTAGTTTAAAAAAAAAATTCAATTCTGGTGACCTATGCTTTAATGACTAGTTTTGCTTGCTTTCAGATTGATTTCAAATATAAACACATGTTCTATTACAGAATAGTTATTGGAGAGATGTTTTTGGTTCATAACGAAAATAAATACCCTGGAATTTCTTGATAATCTTTTTTGTTTTTGTTTCTGCTACCAGGGATTGAACCCAGGAGCACTCAACCACTCAGCCACACCCACTGAGTTGCTTAGCACTTTGCCATTGCTGAGGCTGGCTTTGAACTTGTGATCTTTCTGTCTCAGCATCCTGAGCTGCTGGGATTACAGGTGTGTGCCACCACACCTGGCTTCTTGAAAATCTTTTAGTGATTACTACAGCTACTTTACAGTCTCATTGTTAAGCACATATGACATCTAGCTACTGGACTGAACAATTTTCATACATTACGTCATTCAAGCACCACATCAACTCTACCAGGTAGAAGTATGATTAAGTTCAAATACCAGATGCAGAAGCTGGGCTAAATGAAGCTAAGTCATTTTCTCAAGGTCACAGAGCTAGTAAATGACAGAGCCCACATTCAGATTCATGTCCTCCTATCCCCAAAGCCCACTGGCTCTTCATCATTAGTTTAACTTAAATAGTGATTACAGAAGGAGTTTATTTGGTAGCATATTCTAATGGTTTATTAAATGGCCTATTTGTATTTTGTCTTTTTCCACTTGATGAGAAAAAAAATTTCAAAGATATTTTTGCATGAATAGCTTTATTAATTTTTTGCTCGCCGGATAAGAAACTTTATTACCTAATTCTCCATTATTTACCCAACCGTAACATTCAGCTTCCAAGTTCCAGCTAAGGGTTTATAAATCAGTTTTTGTTGTATTCACCATTTCTCTTAGTACTATGGTTTCATTGTGTGATGATCATTTGAAGGCTGCATTTACTGCAAAGGTAAGACTTTCCAAATATTAGCTCTTTAAAAAATTTAGTTCGATTTCCAGATCATGCTTTTGGGCTGCCAAAACAGCTCTGTGGCAACACTGAAAATGGATGATAAATAGGGAATGTTTAGATTGAGACTTGTGAAGCTGGACTGAAGCACTTATCTTTAGATCCAATTTTGGTGATGTATGTATTATGATTCCTGGCAAGAAAAAGCAGTTTCTAGTTGTTGAAAACTATTTTTGTTCTGAAGTAGATTCTCAAAGAGGTTCCCTAGGCAGCAATGAAAGAAGAATATTGAATTCTCTGACTCTGTCCCTGAAGAACTAACGGGCAGTGTCTTCAATAGCAGCTTTTCTGATGATGCAGAAAATGTCTTCATAGGGCTATTTCCACAATATCTACTCTCAATGAACATTTAAAGAATCATTTTACAATGCATTCGTAAAGATATTCTTACAGGGAACGGATAAGATGTAGTTCAGGGAAGCAACTTTCTTATGACCAGATTGGGTCCAGAAGAGGACTGAGGCTATGGGGTTACAGGGATTTAACTAGATATTTAACTAGAAAATAAAAGAAATAAAATAAGATCAATCTCCAAAATAATTCAGATGTTTGAATCAACAGAGAAATTCTTTTAAAACTATCCTAGATATTTTATGGGCTGGAAGAAAAATGTGTCATCATGAATGCACAGATGAGGATTCTCAGAAGAGAAATGGAAACTATAAAAGACAATTAAATGGAGACTATAAAATTGAAGATATATTATCTGAAATAAAAATATTTGAGCTGGAATGCTTACTATCAGATTGGAAATTGCAAAAGAAGGAGCCAGTTAACACAAAGAGAGATCAATATTACAGGAAAAAACTGAAAAACGTTGACCGCCTTAGTGACTTTGGGGAAATATCAAATAGTCATGGTGTCAGTGTTCCAGGTAGAAAAATGAAGAGGAAAAGGATAGGGAAGAAAAGAATTTGAAGACACCATAGCCAAAATTTTGCCTAAACTGGTGAAAAACATAAAAGTCTAAGAAACTGAGCAAGTCTCAAGGATAATGCAAGAATACAATGTATGAAAATATAACCACATCTAGGAATATCATAGTCAAATTGCTGAATCCAGAGGTAAAAGAGAAAATCTTGAAGCAGCTTGAGAAAATATAAACATCACATAACAGGTAATGAAAATGCATTCATTTGTCAATGCCCACGCGTACCGTACCACTATTTTCATAAACAAGGACAATCAGCAGACAATGCAGCTGCACAGTCTAAGTGCTCATAATAAAGAAGAAAACCCTGCTAATCCATGATTTTATATCTTGAGAAAATGCCTTTGAAAAGTGAAGGCAAAAATTAAATGTTTTGAGTTTAATATAAAACCAAGAGAATTCTTCACAGTGAACCTGAGCTATAAGAAATGCTGAAGGATGTTCTTGGGCCTGAAGAGAGATGATGCTATGCAGACACTTGGAATTAGAGAAAGAATTGAACAGCTCGAAAATAATGACCATTTAGATAAATATGAAGCAAAAGTATGTTTCCTTTATTTAAAAGACACAACTACTTCTGGTAAAAACTAGACCACACTAAATTGTGAGGCAAATAATATGAAAAATGAAAAGACAACATATAAAATTTGTTGGGATTCAGATTTATGAAGGAAATTTATGAGTTTAGAAACTTACATCAGAAAATAAAAATAGTTCTAACCATTTTATAATAAGTGATTTAAATTAAAGAATAAAAATGAATAAAATGAACAGATATACATGAAGAATATTAACAAAGAAAATATTAGTTCTTTGAAAAGATTAATAAAACTGATAAATGCTTAACAAGATTGAGTTAAAAAATAAAAGCAAAACCGAGAGATTATTTAAGTATCAATATTAAGAATGAAGGGATCCTGCAGACTTTTAAAAGATAAAAAGGGAAAATTATAAGCAAATTTATATCAAGAAACAAAGTAGTATAGAAGAAATTAACAAATTCCTTAAAAAAAACATAAATACCCAAACTGGCATAAGAAATCTTACTAGCCCTATTTGTTACTACCACCTCCCACAAAGAAAACCTCAAGCTAGATGAATTTATTCACAGATTGTACCAAGTGCTATATACCAATCTTATATAGCTCTTTCATACAAGAGAATCACTTTGCTATTTGTTTTGGGGGTCAGCATAACTCTGACATCAAAATATAAAGAAATACCACACTCTGGAAAATTGCTATCTACTGTTCCTAAAGAACATAGATGCAGGGGTTGGGATTGTGGCTCAGTGGTAGAGCGCTTGCCTTGCATGTGTGAGGCACTGGGTTTGATCCTCAGCACCACATAAAAATAAATAAATAAATAATAAAGGTATAGTATCCATCAACAACTAAAAAAATATTAAAAAAAGAACATAGATATAAAAATCATTAATAAAATATTAGCGAACAAAAGAATATTGCATCATGACTAAGTAAGACTTATCCATGGACACTTAAGTTTGACTTAACATTTAAAAACCAGTGTAATTAATCATGCTGCCAGAAGTAAGGAGAAGCACCATGTGATTATGTTAATAAAACAAGCATTTGCAAAACTCAACACTCATTAATGATAAAACTTTCAGCAATTATGACACAAGAGCTTTGTCAGTCCAATAAAGAGTATCTATGGAACAAAGACTATAACTAGCATTATATTTAATGGTAGAAAACTCTGTTTTATCCTAGGATGAAAAATGAAGCAAGATTATTCATGTTTACCACTTCCGTTCAACCTCATCCTAGAGGTTCCATTCATTACAATAAGGCAAGAAAAAGAAATTAGAAAGCCAAAAGATTGTAACTGAAGATGTAAATTATCAGTATTTGTGGAGGACATGATTGTCTTTGTACTTATTTTTAAGAAGTTTCAAAGCAGCTGTAAGAAATAATGGTGAGTTTAGTAATTTCATAGATACAAATTGATTTATAAAAATAAAAATTATGAGCCAAGTGCCATGGTGCACACCTATAATCTCAGTGATTTGGAAAACTGAGGCAGGATGATCTCAAGTTTAACGCCAACCTCAGCAACTTAGTGAGGCCCTAAGTAATTCAACAAGACCCTGTCTCTAATAAAATACAAAAAGGGGCTAAGGATGTGGCTCAGTGGTTAAATGCTTCTGGATTTAATACCCAGTAACCCCCCCCCCCCAAAGTCTATTTACTAGGTGTAAATAGAACAAAATTACAACAAATTTTTACATTTAAATGATTATAAAATCTTAAAATATTTTGGTATAAATTTGATAAAATATACAAAAGTCTTCTGTACTAAAATCCACAAAATGTTGCTGAAAGACATAGAGTCATTTGTACTCTATTACAGGTTAGAAGACTTAATTTGTTAATTTTTTCCTATTTACTCTGTTAGTTCCATGTAATACCAGTCATAGTAGCAACAGAGATTTTTATACAAATTAAGAATCTCATTATAAAATTCAATAATTTTTAGAAATAATGAAGGTGGAGGATTTAAACTGCCTTATGTCATATATTCAATAAAGAATCATTGTTTGAGAGAATCAGGTATTGACATAATGATAGACCAACAGGTTAATGGAAAATAGTCTGAAAATAGATGCACACATATATAGTCAGTCAATGTTTGATAAAAGTGCTAAAGCAATTGGGGAATGGATGGTATACCATTCATTTGCATAAAAGCCACACCTGTGAAATTTTTAGAAGAAAACATTGGAGATTATTTTTTGAAATTTGAGTTTGGTAAATAATTATTAGAGATTATTATGGTTTGGATGTGTGGTGTCTCCCTAAAACTCATATGTGACACAATGCAAGAACTATCAGAGGAGAAATGATTGGGTTAGGAGAGCCTTAACCTAATAAGTGAATTAATCCCCTGGTAGGATTAACTGAGTTACAACTGAGGGTGGATAGGGTGTGGCTGCAGAGGTGGGTCCCTGGGATGTATATGTTTTGGGGTGTATATTTTGTATCTGGTGAGTGGAGTCTCTCTCTGCTTCCTGATCACCATGTGAGCCACTTCCCTCTTGCATACTCTTCCCCCAAGCTGTTCAGCTTCACCTAGTGTCTAAAGGAATGAAGCTGGCGGTTTATGGACTGAGACTTCTGAAACTGTGAGCCCCCAAATAAACTTTTCCTCCTCTAAAATTGTTCTCGTCAGGTCTTTTCATTATAGCAGCAAAAAAGCTGACCAAAACAAAGATTATATATAAAATAATAAACATAACATTAAGATGATTAATTGTATTTCTTCAAAATTAAAAGCATCTTCTCATCAAAGTACACTTAAGAAAATGAAAAGACAAATTAGATCAGTAGAAAGTATTTACAAAATATGTAACTGACAAAGAACTTCTTTCCAAAATGTTTAATGAAATAATACATCATAGTAATAAAACCACAACAAAAATGGGAAAATTTTTGAATAATTCATCAAGAAAGAGTTATCAAATGGCCACTAAGCTTATTGGAAAATGTGTTTGAAATCTTGGTCATTAGCAAAATGTAAACTAAAACTACAATAATGTAGTATAAAAGTATACAATTATAAAATATCCCATTTCACTTTGGTGAGGTCCTATGATAATAAAACAAGGTTTTGCAAAACTCAACACTTTTACTCCCAATTCCACTGGAGAGCCAGTGGAGTTGGGAGAAAAGTGACCTGTGTCACTTCTGGTCTGGCACAGACCATACTTTTCTTTTTTCTTGTGGTGTGAGGACTTGTAACTTTTGAGATGGTGGACAACAGTCATTCAACAGATTCCCTGAATGACCATGATGTTCAGAGCCTCCCCTCCAATCTATAACTGGGCATGGAAAGAAAGAAACTTTTGTTATTTTATTCTAATACAATTTTGGGATTATTCACTATAGCAGCCTAATCTAACCTGATATAATAGAATGGTTACAAAACATAATTTTTGATATATAGATTCCCTGGATTAAAAATTCCAACTCAGAGCATGTTATGATTTATTTATTTATTTTGGTAGGTATTCTGCTACATTGTTGATAGTTTGTGTAATTACCACCACATCCTCTTGAATAATGATCTTTCAATTGTAAATTTTGAATGTAGTCATAGATATGCAACCTGTGTATACATTGCAATTCTGACATGTTGACTGTTGTGTGACTGGGCCCATCAATTGTGACCTCAATGCCAGCCCTGACTTCTTACTTCTTATTGTGAAAATAGGTTACTGTACATGTTATATGTTCTGATAATATTATTTCACTAACTCTGAGAACTTCTCAAATAAATAATGAACTTCAAAGTTTATGATCTTTTAATAAGAAATCATACATCAATTTTGTATATTCTTTCCTAAGATTACAATTTTTCTCTAAATTGTGGGGTTCTATTTTATGTACTTCCCTTTTTTATTCTCTAGGGTAGTCATTTCTCACTAACATAATAAATATTACCCTGAAAAAAAGAAGAGCTACATCTTTCTAAGTTCTTAAATTATTGGCAAAAATTTATGTAAGTGGGAGTAAGTAGGGTCTAGTTTGTGAGTTGCCATATTTAGTGTAAAACAGAATGGAGAATTTTTGAATTTTAGAGGTTTTGTATGCTTCATATGTAGTCTATTTGTCTGAAAAATTGTTCAAAGTTGTTAAATTGTCCATAACAACTGAAATTTCCACTTTGACTTGCCAGAAATTAGGAGGGGGGGAATGTTTTCCACTGAAGTCAAAGCTCATACCACTAAAAGAATCCTCAATAAAAAACTCTTTTTACATTTATCATATGATTTAATATGACAGAACATAATTACATGTAATTCCATTTCTCTTATTTATGTCATAATATATCATTTTGGGAGGAAAAGCCAACTTCTGATGTATTTGTGGTGCAGACCAATAGTTATTATGTAGCATCACAAGACTTCTTCTTTTCTAAGAATTTTGTAGTTTGAATCACCTATCTCTTAACTCCATAGCAGTCTAGACAGAATTCTGTCACAAAGCAAGATGCAAAACATGCCATGATCAGCCCCCCAATGGGAGCTCATGCTATATCTGTAGCTAAGCTGAAGTGGAAAGGCATAGTGCAGGTCCCATGAGTGGCAAAATAATTGCATATGTGCTAGGAAAGTTTATATGCATGCCAAGGCATCTCATGCAATCTGTTTTGGTTCTCAGATTCAGCATCTTAGCTGGAGAGATTGAAGATACCTTTTGAACAAAATCACAAGGAGGTTCCTGGCAGGAACATTTCCCCTCTTAACATCAAAGACATGCTCTTGAAAACTTTGGTATCATTGTCCTTTAGATCACTGAAGTTTTAACATTATTTGGAACTTTGGGGAATGACAAGGGGACACTATTATTAATTATGCCAAGATATGTGCATAAACCTGGACTTTAAAAATCAAACTGGGATGTATGTGCACATTATCATATTGAGTTTTAGAGGAATTACAGAGACACTTAAGCTTAATTTAACTCTACACCCTGATTTAATGTTTGGCACATCCAGAAAATTTCATAAAGATTATGTTAGCTGTGTGAATAACTAAAGCAAGGAGGGGATTATAATCTGTCACCTTTCTTGTTGAACACTAAAGGTTCCTGCCCTAAAACAAAATGAAACAAAACCCATGGCTTAAAAATAAGTAGGGCCATTTTAAGAAATATTTTGTGTCCTACTTAAGAAATCCAGTGCATAATTTAAAAAAAAAGACTATTTAAGGTAATTATTATTTTTATTTATTTTTCTATTTTTTTGTTATCAATGGACCTTTATTTTATTTATTTATTTATGCGCATGCTGAGGATCGAACCCAGTGCCTCATCAGGACATAAGTTCTCTACCACTGAGCTACAATCCTAGCTCAAGTAATTATTATTTTTTTAAACAGAAGCAAGAGTGATTCTTGATTAACCAGGATATAGATGGTAAAGAACATTATGAATACCCAACCAATGAGTGGACTAAAACCAGTCAATCATGACATATAATAGGATGATTGTGAATTATTTGGTTAAAATTGTGTTTGATTTTTGAAATCATATTCACTATTCTATAGGTATTATTCAGTATGAAAATAATAGATACATAATAGTTCAGAAGCTTGAAGTATTATATAAAATCTTTGTTAAAAAAGGACCAAAAATCTCTTGAGAATGTCTGTTATCTAATTTTCCCACATGATTTCTACACTTTCCTTCCTTCCTTCCTTCCTTCCTTCCTTCCTTTCTCTGTCTCTCTCTTTTTTGGCCCAACCCCACAACAAAATAAGAGGTGAGTTGAGCAGAGGTGCACATATCTGTGCATGTTCTCTTCTCCCTTTCAGCTCTCATCAGACATCCCTAGGTTTGCAGTCACCAACCTCAGAGTCAATTACAGTCTTCTGTACTTCTGTTAAAAAAGGTCTCCCATTTGGTAGAGGATGAGTCCTTTTATCTTGGCAGTGAATACAATTGCTCTCTTTCACTGTAATGAATATAGAGCCTGACCTTAAAGGTGAACCTCCTAAGTCAGATCTCTGAGTGTGGAGGGGATATATGGACAAGGAGAGCAGGGAATGGAGGTGAGGGGATCCTTTCCTGGGAATGAGGCAGGAGTTGGGCCAGGGTACTATGGATAGTGTTATATAAGGTTTTGGGGGTTGCTTTCCCAGCAATCTCAGTTCACAGTATGCATGGTTGTTTTTTAACCATATGTAGTACTAACACATGCCCTGGAGACAGGATGAGCATATGCTTAGTTTCTTACTACAGCCATTCGTGCAGTATTCAGTCCATGACCCTCGGCCTCTGTGATATTTTATTATAATGGCAATGAACTCCTAACAGTTGGTAGGTATCTTTACCAGATTCTTGAAGGTGCTTAACTCAGAGAGAAAGTAGTAGGGAGGGTATAACTGAGCAAAAGATCCAGCACATGGAAACCCAAACTGTGGCAGGAGATTTGTAGGAGTTCATACTTCTGATTCTTGTTATCTTGGGAACGGTTAGTATAATTTGTACATGCCAGTGATATCACTGGGGCCCAGAGGCCAGGTTATGTATCCTATCTCTAAGATGGCCCCAATGATCCCTTCCTGCTTAAGTCAATGCTTGTCAGCGATCCCCACCCACATTGGTCTGTGTGACCAATCGAGCAGAATAGAAATTATGGCATGCCACTTCTGAGATTCTGACTTTGGCATCTCTCTGTATTTCCCATTACTTGCTTTATGGGAAGCCACATCTCAGACCATGAGGGCACCCAGACAACTCATGGAGACACAGAGACTATGTATGGCAAAGTATTTTAAGTATCCATAAAATCAGAATTTTAATTTCTATGGGGGGAGTGTACCAAGTATTGAACTCAGGGGCCCTTGACCATTGAGCCACATCTCCAGTCCTATTTTGTATTTTATTTAGAGACAGGATTTCACTTAGTTGCTTAGCACCTTGCTTTTGCTGAGTCTGGCTTTGAATTCACCATCCTCTTGCCTCAGCCTCCCAAGTGGCTGGGATGACAGGGTTGTGACATGGTGCCTGGTTAGAATTTTAATATTCTTGATGCTCTTCTTTCTTTTAGCTTAGCATCATCACATCCATATTTTTTAATAAGCTACTGTAGACCAATAGTCTTTTCCAGATCACAAAATAAATGGCAGAAAGAGTTCCAAGTGGAGTAAACATGATTCATTGCAGAATTCCATCATCCATGATGGTGTGGCAGAGTGCGCATTGGCAGGGGCCATTGCTGCAGTGCCTAGGCCTCACCAGCAGAGAGAACAAGGGTCTAAGAGCATGGTCAAGCCTGAATCAACAACACTGTGTGAATATGGACACAGTCACTCAGAATCCATTGCTTTTAGATATGTTTTGCTACTTATATGGATGCAAACCTTATCACACTTCTGTAGGAGAGGCTGTCTGGTGATCTCTTTCTCATATATACCTCCTCTCCATCCATATGCATACTGAATTTATATCTATTCTTAGCACTAGATTAAACCACTTCTTCCCCAGGGCCTTTAGGATAACTCCCTTACTTTTCCACCTCATTTGGGACTTCCTTTGAGTAAATATTTCCCAAAGAGTAGGAAGAACTGCTGTGCATGCAAAAATGTGTTTGTGGTAGCAAATATTCAACTAAAAATCAAGGGCAATGTCTCTATTTTCCTTGTTGCTTGAAGTTGAGAAATTCCTTTTCTTTCAATTCCAGAGCTTACTATAAATGAACTTTTCCCAAGATCCAGCTTTTCTGGAGAAACTGCTCTGTGCAACTCTTTGGATATGCAGTTTGCTCTGTTGACAAATCATTTCTTCTAAAAATTTTTCCTAACAGGTCTGAGCTGTTAGAAGAGAAACAGAACTGAAAGCATCTTATCTCTTTTCTCATGATCCCAAATGCATTTAAAAACAACACAACAAAAAAATCAGATCAAAGCAAAATAAATCCAAAAATGTGTTCTGCTTCTACATCTGAATCTTACTTTGATTTGAATTAAAAAAAAAAAAACCTCAATAGAGAGAGGAGTGTTAAAACAAGCAAACAATTCACACAAAACAACCACAGACTCACATACTTGAATCTCACCCCAGTGAGTCCAAACATGTTTTTGGTGTCCTAAAGTAGTAAATGATTTCAGTGTTTTTTTTTATTATTTAAAAACAGGCTGGTCTATAAAAGCTATAATTGAGAAAAGGATTACAGTTTGCTCCTTGATCTTCATAGCTACATATGCACATAAATACTACTACAAGCAGAGTCATGTTTGCATGAAATGACATTATTATAATGTATTTAAATCTAGGAGAGCTAATCAGTAACAGAGAAATTATTGTAGTTGACCAATTTTATTATTATTTTTCTTGTGTCAGTGAAAATGGGGAACATTTTTATTGAAATAATAACCTCAAGTAAAATAACATAGCAGGATGATGACTGTAGGAAGAAAAGACTGAGCAGGAGATTAGAGGTATTTGGGGAAAAGGTAGGAAAAATGGAAGACAAGACCATACATAAAGTTATTTTAGATATAATTTAGAGTTGGAATTGAAGTAGTAACAATTACTTATTGATTATCTGATTTAATGCTCAATTTTATGTAGTCTTCCATATTATCATCTCAGTTTTTTAAATTAGATACTATTCTTTTTATTTTTATAGACAAGAAGCAAAGATTCAGAGAGAACAAATAGTCATAAGTTACATGGCTGATTTGTGGCAGTATTTGAGTCTAGGTCCTTAACTTTATGATCCATGTCTTTCTACTTTGCCAAAAAAAGGGGAAGATTGAACCAGGAGCTAAAGGGCTGCCATACCAGGTGACCTCTAAGCTCCCTTCCAGATTTTACTTTCTACTCAAAACTTACATGTATATTTTCTTTTATTTTTTGAGATTATTTAATTAATAATCACATCAATTTAAAGCTGTAAGGGACAATAGTATAAGCACTGACAGTATTTTAAGGGATCTCATTCAAAGAGAAAACCAATACTATAATAAAATTCTGTTTCAAAGATAATTTAATGTCATGTTTAACATGATAAATTGAGAATTGCAAGATTTAAAAACTTGCAATTTTCGTGAGTTACAGATAGACTTAAAAATATTTCCTTTGTATGTTTGCTTGCTGTTGGAATGAAAATTAGTACAGCCATTATGGAAAACTATATGGACTTTCCTCAGAAAATTAAAAATAGAACTAACACATAATCCAGTAATTTCATTCCTGAGTATATATCTAAAGGAAATGAAATCTGTATGTTGAAGAGACATTGGCAGTTCCATTTCCATGTCCATCACTGCCAATTTCACAATAGCCAAGAAGTGGAAATAACCTAAGTGTCCATCAACTGATGAATAGATGAAAAAATGTGGCACATATACACAATGGAAAAATATTCAGTTGTATAAAAGAATGAAATTCTGCCATTTGTGGTAACACGGATGGAACCAGAAATCATTATGTTAAGTGAAATAAGCCAGGCAGAGAAAGATAAGCATTTCATGATACCACCCATATGTGGAAGCTGGGGGTGGACTGGTGGTTACCTGAAGCCAGGAAGAGCAGGGGGAGGGATGGATGGAGAAAGGTTGATCAATGGGTATTAAGTTGTAGTTATATAGAAGCAACAAGCCAGATGTGCTATTGCATTGTAGGGTGACTGTGATCAACCATAATGCACTATTCATTTCAAAAAAACTAGAAGAAAGGATTTATTTATAAAATTTTTTAATTATAAAGAAATGATAAAGGTTAGAGAAAATAAATGTTTAACCTGATTTAAACATCACAATACATACATGTGTGGAAATAGTATGTTATGACATTAATATGCACCACTTTTATATTTTTATGTATCAGTTTAAAGTAAATTTAATTTTAAAAATTCTCCTTTTTAATAATTTTAATGCTGTTTCTCAAACTTGATAATAATAATAATTTTTTTTTGCTATGCATTGAGAACTGGTTTAAAATTTCGAAACATTTTTGAGAGCCTGGAAATTACTTTTCAAATACAAAACACTAAGTCACGTTTTTTGTTGAAAGAAGGCTTGTGTAAGCACATGTGATTTCACTTAGCCAGCCCTTCTACAGTGTTACTGGTGGGAGTGGGCAGGGAGACCCTTATGTGTAATATGAATGCTTGTGGCTAAGGCAGGGTGCACTGTTAGCATGGTTCTGGGTAGAAAATGGACACTGAACCCATGAGAACTTGTCCAAACTTCCCATTGCTTCAGTAAGGTCTGTGATTTCTAATAACTGGTTTCTGCTTTAATCTATCATTTCAGCAGGAGTACATCCTGACTTTCTTGATTTATTGATTCACTTATCGCTGAGTTTATATATTGTGCCTTTTCCCCAAAGTCTTTTAGACCCTGGATAAGCTTCAGAAAAAAGATTAGTCTTAAAACCACTCTTTGAATAACAAGCTTCATATAAAATGACGTAAAAAAAGGTTCATGTCATTTAGTTAACCACAGTCATCTGAAGATCAATTATGTGGTTCATTTTTGTGGAATTACATATGAGCATAAATACATTTATTTTAGCCCATATATGTATATGATGAAAAATTGCAAGTCCATTGCTGTGGATGCTGGAGGGCTGGAGGATTAATGCTCTTTAAACCACGAAATGGGTGTGTGCTTTTAGGCAATTTAATGAAACTCTCTGAGCCTTAAAATTTTCCTCTTGGGTTGCTTGAAAGTATGTGGAGTTGCAGCAGCACCAATCTCTTGTCCTCCCTCCTCTTTAACCCTCTTTAAATGCTGTGTACTTTTCCATTTCTCTTGTTTTTGATATCCCTGATATTTCTCTTTCTAGAATTCCTTCTTCTATTACCAGAATCCTACACAAAATTTCTTTTAAGAAAAGAAATATCCCCATGAGAAAACTGAAGTTGTATATGCATTATTGGAAGATGATAACAGAAATGCTTTCATTCAGTTATCATATACTTATTGAATAATTGCCCTGTGCCATACAATGAGCTGAAGATACAGTGGGAAATAAATCAAATGTAATCTGAAGGTTTACAACAAAAAGAAATGATAAGTGTTTAAGGAGACAAACTCTAACACCCTGATTTTATCATTACACGTTGTATTCATATATTGAATTATTACACTGTAACTCTTAAGTTTGTGAAATTATTATGTCAATAAAAATTGAAATAAAACCAATACAGGAAAAAGTATTTCAGTAAATACAAAACCATGAATATAGAGGAACAAACCACTAATAGCTATATATGGTATCAGAGTGATTTGAGAAAGGAGAAGGAAGATAGCAAGATTTTGTTGATTCAGAGAACTGGAGAATTCTACTGTTATAGTCAGATACTTGCTGGAAAGCTCCAGGGGCAATTCTGAGGACAGAACAGAAACTGGGAGAAAACTGTCAATCTTAAGTTAGTGCAGAGGTCTGTAGGAAATTCTAATGATGGTGGCAGTTTGGCAGCATAATTTTAGGCAGAGAAGCTATTAGGAATCACTCTGTAGCATAGTGATTTGATTGTATGTTTCTAAAATTTTAAGGACAAAAGAGCTGCTGACTATCCTAACTTTATAGTATTCATGTGGTTGATGGTAGTATTAGTATTGTTGTTCTTGGACAACAATATGAGGGAAAGGAGGCATAGATATAAAATTGATAGGGCTAAGTAAAAACCATATAATGTATTGAATTTTAATTTGGAGTATCAATGGTAAATCATGATATGACATGACCTATTTCATCTTGAAAAGGATTATATATTTACTGGCTTTGTCAACTGAAAGAATTTAGAAACAATATGCTTCCACATATCAATTCACTCATCTAACATTCAGATTTCATTCTTAAATCCTGTTTCCTCTAAAAGTAAAGATCCTTAGATGGAATACTTTACTTACTGGACAAGTTTATGTTTATGTCAGATGGGCTCAGAACCAATGTAAATGGGCTTATGCTGGCCAAAGATGGCACAATTTGTGCATCAACAAGGATAATAACCTCAATGGATTGAAATACATGAATACATCAAATACACTAAAATTCATAGCTTCAATGAAATGAAAAAAATTATTGATAAACATTGGAGGATGTCAGGAATATAATGCATTATTTTGAAAATTAATAAATAAGGGAAGACAATCAAAAACTTATCCTTCTCCTTGTAGGATCCATGTCAAGTAACTAAACAGAGGACATTTCTTTCTTTTTGTGAGTATCCTAATTAATAAATTAGGAAAGAAAGAAATCAGAGTAGTAGTACTTTGCTGTTGCAATAAACAACCTTTGAACTAGGCAATACTCATAAATGCCTACTTATATCATCATCATGTGCCTTCTAAATAAGTACAAAACATGGTCTATGAAGTTGTGTGTAGTTGGCTTTCCATCACTATAACAAAATACCCAAGATAACCAACTTATGAAGAGAAAAGGTTTATTCTGCCTCATAGTTTTGGAGGTTTCAATACCTGGTCAGTTGGCTCCATTGCCTTTGGACCTGTAGCAAGGCAAAGAGGTCCCTTACATGATAATGCCTACACCATGACAGAGAGCATGTATCAAAGCAAAGCTGCTCACCTCATGATGACTGCAGAGTGAAAGAGAAAAAAGCTGAGCATCCTACAATCTGCTCCAAAGGTATTCCTCCAATGGCATAAAACCTCCCACTAGGCCCCACTCTTAAAGGTTTCTATCACCTTCAAATAGTGCCACGCTGAGGAACAAGCCTTTAGAACACAAGGAACATTGGGGGATATTCTAGATCTGAAGCATGTGGTTTAGCTAAATAAACCACTTGAGCCTGAATCTGTTCAAGCTTCAGTGTCTAACTATCAATTTTCAGGAAAAACAATGGAAAGAGAATCTCTAAATGATACCACATAGAGGCAATTTAAAGATTCAGAAAGTGGGAAACTTGAAAGAAATAAGTACTTAGTTTCTTTAGCAAAAATTTTACAAGGAATAAAAGAGAGATAGGGAGAGAAGTTATAAAAAAGCAATTAGAGACATATTAACAACGGCAATGTATAAATCTTATTTGGGTCTGGATTTGAACCTTTCAAAAAATAAATAAAAAGAAAAGAAAAAATTAGAAGATAACTATAGAAATTTGAATGCTGAATTGGTTCATATTGAAGAATTTTGGATAATCATCTTGGATGGGATGATAGTATTGTGGCTATGTTTTAAGTTGGTTGTCCTTATTTTTTAGGTAGCACAAATGGCATTATTTGTCTAGATTTTCTTCAAAATACTCAGGGGTGAGGGAAAATAGTTGAGCATAAAAAGAAGCAAGTTTGGCCAGGAGTAGGTAGTTGCTGAGCTGGGTAATAGGTGCATCAAGATTCCCTCTACTATTCTATTTTGTATAGATTTGAAATTTTCCATAGAAGTTAAGGACATATCTGTAACCATCTTCCAATTTTGAACAATGCCATTCTGTTCTCACACCATTCATACCATCAGTACTTTGTGTACAACCTTTATTGTTTCTTTGCAAGCAGTTACCTGCATAGTGTTATTAAATTTCACAAAGAGGAGTTTGGTTTGGATCTTTGTTTAAACTTTGTGCTGAGGACTTGGTACAGTTACTTCATTCTTGAAATTTAAATCTGGAGAATTTTCTATTGTTATTTACCTGACAACTTCTTTCCTGTTTTCCCTGTTATCTATATTTGCAAAATTTATTTGCCACATATGAATTTCCTATAGTGAGTCTCCTTTATTTGTCATATTCTTTTAAATAATTCTAATCTCTTATTCTTTTAAATAATGTTTTCTGGGGAATTTAATTCTCCTGTCCTTCTATTGGACATTTTTCTTTCTCCATTTATATTTGTAATTTCTAAGAATTTTTTCTCACTTTTTGTCTTGTTCCATTTGCCCCTCAACAAATGCGGTAAGTTCTCGTACCTTTCAAAGATTATTTTTTCAATTTCATTTTGCTTTGAATTATATCTACTTTTTTGGAGTATTTTTTTTCTTAGGGTGACTGAGGTCACTATTTCACATTGGAGGTTTTCCAGTCAATCTCTGTCCACTCATGTTTGACAGTAAGGAACTAAAATTCAGGAAATTCATTGGGTCAAGAATATGGTTATTTCATTGTTAGACCTTTGAGTATCAGTTTTTGTAGGCATTTTCTTTTGAATCCACCAATCTCCTCCTTAAGAGTATAACCCTAGTCTTTACATTCTAAGAGCCAAAGAGTGGGAAGCAGGGGAGAAAAACAAACATCTCTGTTCCCAATATTAATTTTCATTAAATCCACCTGATTTTTGCATGCATATTTCCCTACATTTCCTTCTGGAACTTTTCAAATACATAGTCCCCATGTTGCACAATCCTCAGAGATCAGTTCTCCCACTAGGTTAGATAAAATAATACAGAACCTTGATAATATCTTTGTGACTTTTAACCAGTCCTAAGATTGCTAGTCCAACACTCTCTATCTTAAAATGTACCCTAGATCCTCTAACTCCTGAACTTTCCAGACCAGGAATAGGAAATAACTTTCAACATTGGATTCAATTGATAATGTCTCTTTCCACAACTGTGTTGATGTAGATATTTGGGCCAGCTTCATGATATGATAGTTTAGGGATTGTGGACATGGTAAAATGCTGAGACAGGGTTTCAAAAATTCCTGGAAAGTAAACAGTGATTCTATGATACCAATTGAAAAGCTGAGCAATTTGATGTTAATTTACATGGATTGTCAAGAATTTTATGAAATGAAATACATGAATACGATTATTTGCGACTTTCCCCCTCTTGGGCAAAGGTTTCCTGGAGTATTAAAATCATGTGCATAAGAGATTTGAAGAGTAATGTTATATTATTAAAGACAGCAAGCCAAGTGGGCTTAGATGTTTTTTTTTTCTCACTAATAATATTAAAATTAGAAGAATTCAAAGGCTATTCCAGGAATCTGTCAAAAAACATTGATTCTTACTGTCATGTATAACTAAAAAGAACAAGTAAAAAAATATTGATTCTTGCTTGGATTAAGCAGGATTGTTTTGGTTATGCTGCAGCAAGCATTCTCAGATCTCAGCAGTTTAACATGTCTTATCTATGCTGCATTCCCTTGGTGGCTGTGGGAGGCCCAGCTTGGCTGTCAGAGGAGTCACCATCTTTCATTTGTATCCTCTGACACTCATGGTGGTTAATGAGAGAGAAATCTTGTACCTACAATTCAATGTCAGGACTGAAGGACACCACTTCTGTTTATTGTCTTTCAGTTGGATCTAGCCTGCCTGATCATTAGATGCAGGGAAATGTGTTTTTCCACATACTGAGGATGTATAGGTAAGTCAGTGAGTCTATCACATATCTTTAGAAACAGCTGAAGATTAACAGTACCACAATAGAATAAACTTTTTAAAGTATTTTTACATTTCTTAAGTATTGGGCTCTGTTTTTTATTGGTGTTCTATTCCACGGATTGCTGTTCATATTAAAATTCCAGTTTTGGGTTTTATAGGCAACATTCTAAGAACAATTTGCTTTCTTTTGATCTCACATTGAAGAAGACACAAGGATGATGAAGTTGTTATTTGTTTTTAGCAATGTTGCCCTTATTAGGTTTAGGACTGAAATATTTTGCATTACCTAGCAAGGTAAGACCTGAAAAGAAACTTTATATAAAGAAACTTTATATATCATGGAGAATCTAAACTTGGTTGAGTATCAGCAGATCTCCTATCTTCCATCTCTCACACTAAATGTGTTTCTCTCACGGCATTTCCTGTATGGGGCTAGTAAATGTTTTTGCTTGCATCTGGACCTAATTCTGAGCTATGTCACTGATGACACTGTCCAGACTATAATGCAGATGGAATTAGAGAAAAGGAATGTCTATAATCACACACACAGGCGAGCTTACACAACAGAAAGCTTCTAATCCAGTATAGTCCTAAGTAATATGCTCCATGTGTGTGAGTGGGCTCAGTGTGATACAGACATTATTGAAGATTTACCTACTTGCTTTTAGAATAGTATGAACTTTGCATACTGTCTTTTAACAGTGTATACTTTTAGAATTTTATTACATTAAAAGTTTTAGTGTCTATTCTCCTAGACAAACATATGAAGACATTTACCTTTTAAAGCAGAGCTAACAACTACACTTTTGGAGCTCTTATGTGCTGGAGAGAATACTAAGTACTTTATTTGAATAACTCATTAATTCTCAAAATAGTCATGATTTTGGTACTGTTATTATTTACCCATATGGGATGGAAAATAGCCTCAGGGAAGCTAAGTAACCTGCCCTGGCTGCATAGTTACAGTTGAACTCTGACTCAGGGATCTGACTCCAGAGTAGTGCTTGCTAAGGCTCCCCACAAGAATTACTTCATGTATATCCTTGGTAGCTAGGTGTTCAACTGGAGTTTTATTAAAAAAATGGAGTTAGTAGAATCCATGATATTTAATGTAACTATGAATGAATATTTCATAATATTTTCCCCAATTGTGGAATTTTAAGTTCTCACTGGAAGCCTAAAGTGAATTTTCTAACCTCAACTCTGATTCACAGAAAGAAGATTTTTTTAAAAAGGAGATGGGGTTGATGTTGTTAGGCTAGAAATTCTACATTAGGATTGATGTTTAAGGTCCAAACACTATTTTAAAAAACTCTGGCATCACCTCTTAAAATTCTGACTTTGCCATTGTTTTCCTGAATAGTCTTTCTTAAGTAATATTCATCCAGTTTTAGTTTTCCCATCTGAAAAATAAGGTTACTAGTACCTTAACTACCTAATGGATTGATTAGAATAATCCAACATGGGCAACACAGTTACCAAGAAAACATACCTTTAATGATTCTCTTACCCCATCCTCACCTTTTCTTTCCCTCTTTTTTCCTTTTCTTTATCATTATTCTTATGTATTTTTTGCAAGCAGTTGTTAGCACCAGAACTTAGAAAAAAATACCTTTTTACTGAATTTATGCTGTCTGAAAGTGAACATTTGGGAATATCTTTGGAATTCCTACATGTTATTAAAATTATCTGTGAATTAACTTGACAATTTTTTTTTTCAGAATTGAGCAATTAGTTGTTTCATTGCTATGTCTAGATGTTTTGACTCTAGATAAGTATAGCCTAAAAGAATTAAGGCAAAATTAAGGTTTTTAAAAATGATTAAGTCTCTGTATTAAATTCTTAGAGCAGCAAGTGCTAGATTAATAAGGTGAAAATCAATTAGCTAAAATAAATTTGGAGAAATTGAATTAAAAAAAAAACTTACCAAATATATTCAACTTAGTAAAGCTGTTTCCTTTAAACTATTTTGAAAGTTTGTTAATTATATAATGATATTAACAACTCATAATGATTTCTGCAAAATTTAATTGATCAATGCTTTTATAGTAGCACTGGAGTAACTTTGAACTTACCAAGACAGCATCACAAGTTATTTTTTATCTTTCATGAATGTTTTTATTATTTACAAAAAGTCAATAGACAAAATTTCAAAGTGTATCATGGATTTTTCCATCATAGTGATTTTGTTTAGGTCATATTTTAAATTTCAAGGTTTAATTCTGACCAAATTTTAGTGTTTTTATGATTTTAGTTTATTGCTTATAACAGTGAATAATCAAAACTTATTATTAACTCCTTGTGTATTTATTTTGTCATTTTGGAGAATTCATAAGCAACTTATTTTCTTGAAAATTCATTTGTTATTTTGTTTATGACTGTTGAATACAAAACGTTAGATATTGTTATGGTTTGGATATGAGATGTCCCCTGAAAGCACCTGTACTAATGCAGCTATGTGAAATGATTAGATTCTGAGAGCTGTAACCTAATCTGTCCACCTTGTTTTGAATGAACTGATTGGGTATAGGCAGCTGGGGCATGGCTAGAGAAGATGGGTCACTGGGGGCATGCCCTGGAAGGGTGCATCTTTCCTGTGATGCCTTCCTATTATGCTCTCTGCTTCTTGTCTGCTAAGAGAAGAACAGCTTCCCTTCTCCACACCCATCCCTCATTATGTCCTCCCTCAAGGTTGGGCCCAGACCAAAGGAGTCAACCATCTTTGGATGGAGCCCTCTGAAATCATGAGCCGCAAATAAAGTTTTCCTCCTCTAAATTGTTCTTTTTGGGTATTTTGGTCATACCAATGCAAAACTGACTAACACAGAAATTGATCATATGATTAATTCTAATAATCCCTTCTGGCTTTCTTTTACTCACACCTCTGATTGCATGCAATCATTTATACTTTCATTTTTTTTTCAAGCTGCTATCAACCTAACTGCTTCTTGTAAGGAAAAGAAAAATTAGTTATTTTACTCTATGGGTACTGTTTTAGTTATTTCTGCTTTTGAATGCCATTTTTTATGGCTTCAAATTTTAACCACTTTTCATCAGTTCCTCATATGACATGTGTATCAGTCAGAAAGGGTAAAGGTAGGGCTTAAACATAAGTATTTTACAAAAGTTTGTTAAGTGAGTCCCATTTGAAGCCCAAGTTGAAAGTCATTGGTTAGGATGTCCAATTTTCAATGTCCTTTCTCAGTGGAATCTGTTCTCTTCATTCAAGAGACTGAATGAACTGGTTCAAGGTTGGTAAATATATATAACTATTTATAGCCTGAAAACTTCGATTAGAGTACCTGAAGTCAGGTTCCTGCCTTCTAGATCTAGAATTTTCTCACTTGTAAACATTAATCCACCCTTATAATGACATTAACTTAGGTACCCTGAGATCAGTCAGCCATTGCCACAGAACTTTGTAGGTAAAAACATTCTCACTACAGCCACTGTCCCTACAGCTGATGTAGTTTTGACTGTTAATCACATCTACCTGGTGTATACCATGTAAAAATACCATGGTTGCCACTAAAATCAAAAATCCTGATTCCTTCATAGCATATTTCTCCAACATCAATGGTACCAAGAAGACAGATTTCACAGAACTCTCCAAGAACATTGTAACCTCCTTCACCAATGCATTTCTTAGTGTTCTTGTGCAAGTGTGTATGCTTCTCCTCCCAGGGCTTATGATTTGGGAGAGTCTGAACATTCTGTGCAAAATAGATACATCCCAGATTTTTCCTCTTCATGGGATTTGGGACTCCTTTCTCTATGGAATGTCAGGGATTTAAGTTCTAGCACTTAAATGTAACTGATTATAAGCCATGGTTAAGTCCAAACTTCAAAGAATCTTCCTAACAGATTGTTACTGGAGTTGCCTGTGGCAACACATTAAACCCTGATTTTCTGATTATAAACTATTAGTTTGTTTACTCCATTCCAATGTAATATTAGGATTATCCATCTTTATGCATGCTCCCCAGACTCCTGTTGATTCACACTGCCAAAAATCCTGAAATAATTTTTAGGTATGTAGGTCATTTCCTTCTGGGTAAGGCTTTATTCTTCTCCAACTGGTATATGCTGAGATTCAGCTTTCTTTGTGGACATGGAGATGATGAAGTATGGTAGAGAGAGAGATTCATGGAATAGGCATTTTCTTGTTAGCCAACTGTCCCTGGTGGTAGGGGAAGGTTGGTCATCATGGGATCTTGATCCCATGGAATTCAATGGATTACCAATGTCCTCTCTCCTCTCCTCACCAAATCAAGAGAAGAGTGACTGCTTCTGCTGGTAGGAAATGTTCAGGAACTCAAAGTTCTCAGCCTGTCTTTTCTGCCCACATTCCTGTCTCATGTCTCAGACTTCTGTTACTTTCCCAGTGATGCCCTTTCTTTGACATAAGAGACATATCAAGGTTACACATTTACTTGATGTTACAACTCCAAAACCTTACATTCAGGCCGTGTGCTTGGCTGTGGCTCTATCTTCTATGAGGAAATTGATGATGAGGTACTCTTTCAAAGCTGCTGTAGAAAATTTCTGATTTTCAACTTATATCCTGGGTTATACATTGGAAACTTTTAATTTATGTTTTTTTTCCTGTGATGGCCTCTAGGATTATTAGAAGCAGCCTTGACATGATACAATTATATAGTTACCATTATCATCATAGCAACTAAATGGCATGTCCACTTGATTTCTTAATGTTTTACTCTCCAGCTGGGCTCCCTTTCATACCACACTGAGGCATCATGATGCCATGGAATGCCATGGATTTCCAACATCCCATCTCCTCTCCTCATCAAGTAAGAAGGTTATTCAAGTGCTCATTAACCATGTAAGCAAACCCATCCCAGAACATAATTTTGAGGTCTGTTCTGTTTCTGAGGGCCTGATCTGGTACAAATTACTATTGTTTCTTGGGTCCTGGCAGAAAATAGGTGCTGCATGCAGAGAGGGATATATACAACATGTGATTTGGGGACTAGAATTTTTTATAGGGGTCATTATTAGGTCAGTTGGAAAACTGGAATAAGCTCTGTAGGTTAGATAATAGTATTGAATTAATGTTAATTTTTCTTATTTTCAAATCATTCCATGGATGTTTAAGAGAATGTCCTTGGCCCTTATATTTAGAAAAAACACACTAAACTAGGTAGCAGAGGTGTCCATGAAACTTATTCTCAAATAATTAAGGAAAAACTACTCATAATTACAGAAGGAGGGAGGAGAGAGAGAGAAAAAATATGTAATGTTAAACAATGTAGAATCTGAGGGAAAGTTATAGAAGAGTTCTTTATAATATTTGGATTTGTTTTTATATTTATTTATAATATTTTAAAATAAAAAATTACAAAAGGAAGGGGTGATGTGTAAAAGAGTTAAATAAGTGACTGAGACATGGCAAAGTTAAAGGTAATTAGTAAGGAATGGTGTTAAAGGTTAAAGGTGTTAAAGGTCCACAGAACTGGCAATAGAAGGGAGTTGCTATCAATTCTAGCTTTGAAAGACTGAACTGAATAATTCTTAGAACTCAGCAAGAACTGTCCCTATTAGAGAAGGTAAACTCATAGGAACTATAGAAACTATGACCATAAGGAGAGGAACTCAGCCCTTGCCAACTTGTGGAAGAACTCACAGAAATAAATAATTTGACCTTTTTCTCTTATTTGTATGTTAGGTAAGGTCCTCCCTATGGCTGGAACCAAGTGGATACAAGATGAAAGTAGATACATGGTATAATTACTGCAGAAGTGCGTGTGAGAAGAAATGGGGAGGGAAACACATATATTATGTGAATCATCAGACCATCATCTAATGTCTATGGAGGGAGGGAATAAGGAAGACTTGCAGAACAGGCTTGATTGTGATACAGCTCTAATAGAGTTTTGAAAAAGTCATTAGGAAGTTCTCAAACCAAAGTCATCCACCAGAGAAGTCCTAGTTCTTTTAATTTTTTTTTTTTTTTTTTTTAGCTTCTTTGCAGCACTCACTCAATAACTGCCTGAGAGTAGCCCAGGGGATACGTGGCGTTGACACAGATGTGGTGATGGATTTCAGAATGAACCAAGTGGGGAGAGAAAAGAAAAGAGAAGAAAGAAGCTGCGATAGTGTTTCCAAATTCCAAAGACTGCCTTCTTTACAGGGAAGAAAATAAACATATAGAAAGAAAGCCAGTTGTCTGATAGGTGCATTTTCATGGCTGCTATAACCTCCATTGGCTAATTAGCTAAGAGTTAGAGGGCAACTGAGTCAGGTTGATACAGTTCATAAAGCTCCAATTTCCTAGAGAAAAAGCTGGAGCAGGATGAAGCAAGGTAAATCTGCAGAGTTCCACAGAGAATCTCCAGCATAAGTCAGGAAAAAAAAAAAAAAAAGGAAAATAAAACCCTTGCAGACAATTTGGGCAACTGTTCTTAGAGGTTGGGTGTAATCATGAGGTCAGACAAGGTACAACCAATAATTTGCAACTGAAGTTTGAAAAGGAAAGAAGGAAAATTGCTCAATACCTGGCAATGACATATTCGGGGGGCGGGGGGGGGATGGGAGGGAAAAAAGGGACAAAGATTCCAAGTGTGGTATGGCTGGAACCCAGGGGAATGACTGCATGCAAAAATGAAAAGATAATGAGAAAGCCAAGATTTGTGACAGTAGGAATCCAGGTGAGGTCAGCTTCCTTGAGTAAGCCAGATGGCCAAAAAACAGATTGTCCTAAAACAGATTGTCCTCTCTCAGAGAATTGTGAAAGTCCCCAAGGAAGATGGAGCAGTGAGCCTGCACAATAAGACATAGTCTAAACCTATTTGCATCTATTTTTGCTAAGGGGTCAAGTTTAGAACTTTGGCACCATGAGGACAATGAGTAGAACTGACAGCAGTACATTGGTTAGAATCCAAGCTCTCCCTTCCTGACTGTGAGAGATACTGAGAGCCCTTCATCAATTATGTACAGTCTGTAGGGTTGGGACAATCTAGCCCAGTGCTGAGAACCCTAAAATTTCTCTAAAAGAACTCTGAAAGGGATCCTCAATTTTGAGTGCAAAACTGTTTATATCTTACATAATTACCAATTACAAACAATAGACTCAATTCTAATGATAGTCTGACAGGGACTTTTAAAGATATTTTCTGTTTTTCATATGAGGAAACTGAAAGAGAAGGAAAATGACTAGATAAGAAAGCAAATGACAAAGCTAGATGATAAACTAAATTTCTTGATTCTCATCACTGACTTATTTAAAAGGGTCCTGAAGGATCATAAGAGAACAAAGTGGTTAGCAGGAGAAAGACTCAAGGAAAGGAAGAAGAGTAATTAGTTTTTTTCCAATAAGGTATAATTAAATGGCAAGAGATGCAGGGTGAAAGAGGGAGAGGGAGAAGGAGAAGGAGAAGGAGAAAAAGAAGAAGAGGAAAAGGAGTAGGACGAGGAGGACAATGACAAATACAAAGATGAGTACCATGAGGAGGAAGAGGAAAGAAAAGAAAAGAGAAGAAAGAAGCTGTGATAGTGTTTCCAAATTCAGACTGCCTTCTTTACAGGAAATAAAATAAATATATAGAAAGAAAGATAGATATAGAAAGATAAATATAAATATCCTCTAGTCACTTCAGTCTTACTACCACGATAGTGACTTATCAACTACTTTCTAAAGTTTCTACTTGTGATTTTGGGGAAAATGTAGGAAAGCGAGCATTTCTTTTATAACAATTTTTGTATTTTAATAATTGATACCATTTTGAGAGTTAAAACCACTTTGGCAGCTCTTTCATTAATGAACAAAGAATTATCTGGTAAATTTTCTAAGATTTATTAACAGATGGGAGTTGCAAAATATTAAAGTAATTTAGTGTCCTAACAAAAATACCTATGAAAAGTTATAGCTTTGATGTTCTGTGACACTTTTCTGGAGGACAGGGTGTAATGTTACACACATGCTTCTGATTATAATACTTTTTAAAAATAGATTTGTTTAGTAAAATTCCTAACCATGATTTTTCCTCACCCAGGACTTCACTTAATTCAATTATACATACAGATGGCTTTTCTAACAGGATTGCCTTTATAATTCTGTCACAAATATTTTTGTTGCTGCCATCTGTTTTGCAAGTCAATCAAAGTTTTCTGATGGTGATGCTCATCCATTTAGTAGACTTAATACAAAACATAGTGCCTGGAAAGTAAGGATTCTTATTGAATAAGTGACTGTCAGCAATCAGAGAGGACAAATAATAAGCTAGAATCTAATCAGACCATTAAAAAAAGAAAACATTTAGAGATTATTTTATACATCTGAATTGTACTCCCTTTAAGTCATTCATTGAATACAGTTTTTCCACTGGCAATACTTATGTTTTATTTATAGATTTATTGTTATATTGCTTTTTATTATTTATAAGTTGAAGAATTGCAATGTTAACTGGAATACTTCATATGATTAAAATTAAGACTGAAATGTCCAGAACAAAAACATTTATTTGAATTTCTATTTAATTATTAACAATGCTGTTTTAACTGCAATTGCAAGTTTATATGATTGTGGATATCACATCAAATAAGGCATCTGGTATTTCATAGGAAAAATAGTCATGCTAGTTATCATCTGACACAATGAAATATTAAGTCTTTCCCTTTAGGATACTGAATCAGTCAAATTAATTTTCTCAGCCAAACAATTGCTCTAATCTGTAAAAAAAAAAAAAAAAAAAAAGAGTTCAAATTTATTCTTTGAGCTTACTAAAGAGATAATCATCAGCTGATTCAATAGTTGAACTTTATAGTTCTCTGTGGGCTTAAAACCTCCATCTCAGATAAAATTCAGTGGGTAAATTTTATTGAATTTTTGGATATAGAACATTCTTCTCTTTGGAGCTATTATATTAAAATGTAAGTAAAATATTACATATTGATTTAGCAATATGATCATTATAACTTCAGGCAGTATTTAATATTGACATTGTCATGACTGTCATTATAAAAATATCATGTATTAGCAATTCTTAAGCTTTGTAAGAATGCTGACATTTACACAAATTATTTTAAGAAAATGTAATATTATCCTCCATGTTTATTGATTCAAAACTGATGGTATTTACTAACAAACCAAGACAAAATATTTGAAGCCATTGTCTTAGAAGAATAGGGTATACTGATATATGAAAAATAATAAATAATAAAATACAGAAAAAAATGGTGTGGATTTAAAAAGAAAAGGTGTAAATGAATTAAGTTTCTGATGAAGTTGGAAGCAGAGATGAAATGAGTCATTACTCCCATTTACAAAAAGCTCTGTAAGCTTGCCTACATCCCTGACTTGAAGGGAATTAACCTTTATTTAGCCCTTGCTTTATGGGTATTGTACTGCGTTTTTTTTGTCTGCTTTATGGAATCTTCTAGTTAAATTCAGTTTTGGTGAGCATTTGTATATGATTTAGAACTCTAAGATATTGCCCTGAGATTTTATCCACTGCTTTGTACAGATAAGAATCATTTTAAGCTTAGCTGTAACTCATAACCTGAATTTAGCATCTTAGTAGTTGAACAAATAATTCTATGTAATGCTGAAAATTTTAAAAGTAATTTTTCCTTCTTTCCTCCCTCCCTTCCTCTCTCCTCTTTTTTTCTTCTCCCTTCCTTCCTTTCTCTTTCTTTTTGCATATGTGAAAATTAAAAGACCACAGATAGTTTTGTGATTACCTTTCTTATATGTGTTTAGGATTAAGTCTATTAGGCTCTGAATAGTGAATATGAAGAGTCAATTGCTCAGTTTTCATAATATGACATATAACTACATGAATATGGTAAAAATCAGAGAGCATTTTGCTAATTAATGTAAAGAAAACCATTTGAAACTTGTTGTGTCATACAGTTTCCTTGATCTATCTGTTATTGGTTCTCAAGAAAACATACATTTACTTTTAGGTAAATTTACTTTTACTAATCAAAGCCTCTTGGGATTAATCTCTTCAATAGGGGCTTAATCTGATAACACAAGTATGTACTTTTCACAGAGCTTAGCCCATAATAGGCAACCATGTTTGTTCATTTTTTTTTTTAACCACAGTTCTATTTGGCAGATATTGCATCTTTTTATAAAGAATATGCAGTTATTTCCATGTTTACATTTTCTGTTATCTTGCTCTAGTCATGATTCATCTTCAGCACTGTAAACTATTTACTTTCTCTCATCGTAGTTTAAAAATGTCTTCTCTCTCCCCAATTCTTAGCAAACATACAAACTGTAACTTCCTCTAATTCTACCTTTCTCTCAAGTTTAAATTTTTTTTTCCTGGAATTTGCAATCTTTTGGTCTTATTCTTCATTACCCTTTTCTCTTCAGACACCTAGTTTGGTTGTGACTATTATCACTCTGTTGAAGGCTCTCTAGTGGCCAGCCATGCCCTTTAGCAGACGTTTTCCTTCCATGTTCTTGACCTGGAGACCTTTGAAACTCATAGGTAATTGTTCCTTCTGGATGCTTAGTGTTATCTCAGTCTTTGTGACCCTGTGCTCCACAACGTAGCTTTCCCATTTCTCCTTTTCCCTCTCTTTTGCTGTCTCTAGCTTCACCAATTGTAGGATACTCAAGCATTCTAGCTTGCAGGAGACTCTTGCATGCCTAGCAACCAAAGTCCTCTATTAGGAAGCTCCTCAGTCCTGTGCAAACCAAGAAGGTTGATCAATCTTAGCTTGGTATTTATTTATTTACTTGGTACAAGGGATTGAACCCAGGGGTGCTTACCCACTGAGCCACATCCTGAGGCCTTTAATTTTTTTATTTTGAGACAAGATCTCACTAAGTTGCTGAGGGCCCTGCTAAATTGTCAAGGCTAGCCTTGAATTTGCATGCCTTATGTCTCAGCCTCTCAAGTTGCTGGGTTTACAAGCATGTGCCACAATGCCTGGCTTACGCTTGGTCTTCATTTTTAAATTTTGTTGTTGTTGTTTGGTACTGGGAATTGAAACCAGGGGTACTTTACCCAGCACTTTTCAAAACATGTTTTTGAGACAGGGTCTTGCTAAGTTGTTTAGGGTTCAATAAGTTGCTGAGGCTAGCTTTGAATTTGTGATCCTCCTGCCTGAGCCTTAAACTTTGCCTTTAAATGTTATCGTTCTTTAGACTTCTGTCCTCAGTTCTCAATAAGAATTTTGGGATTCTGCAGACTTCAACTATTTATTGCTGTGACCAGGCTTACATCTGCCATAAGTGCTCCACCAAACCCCAAACACTGTTTCTGAGAAAAGGACCTGAATTTGGGGCTAAGCTTGAAAAGTCTTGTGATCACACACATGCTATATCAGTTACTATGTGAGAAGTCTTGCATAATTATTTAACTCTCCAAACTATAATTTACTAACTTGTTAATGGGGATATGGCCTAACTTTAAAGGTCTGTAGTGAGAATTAAAGCCAAAACTTGTAACATCCTCAGTTCAGTGCTGGTACAAAGCAGGTATCTAATAATTTGAAGTTATTTTTATTTATAGTTATTGGTGTTATATTTGAATTGGTGCTATATTTAAATATCATCTCTAGGTGTTCAGGTGTATTTTTTTCACCTGAACTCATCTGAAGAGTATAAAAGTACATCAATAAAAAGAATGGCTTACTATGGCAGAAATTTCCAGTGGGGAAGAGGAGAGAAACAGGCCCCTAATTCTTCTTGTGTGCAAATTCTGGAAGTCCAGTCTCTGGAAGTCTTCCCTCCTTGAACTCTTGTTCTAACAAGTTCAAAAGACTGTTACTTATAGATATAAATTTAAAGAATGCAATTCACAATAAAATAACAATCATTTTCTTTTCTTTTTGAGAGAGAGAGAGAGAGAGAGAGAGAGAGAGAGATATCTTTTTTTGTAGATGGACACAACACAATGCCTTTATTTTTATGTGGTGCTGAGAATCGAACCCGGGTCCCACCCGGGCTAAGCGAGCACTCTACCACTGAGCCATAATCCCAGCCCAACAATCATTTTCTTGAATCTTCTTTCTTACATTTCTAAATGTTTCCTTATCCTATTCTAACAATGTGCTTATTCAGTCACCTAGCATTCATTAATTAAATATAACCTCTTTTTTGTTAAAACAAAATATCTTAAAGTTCTGTACATCAGAATCATATGGATGTTGTGTTAAAATACATTCTGGTCCCACAATCAGAGTTTCTGATTTTGCAGTTCTAGAGTGAGGCCTGAAGACTCACATTTCAACAAATCCCCAGATGATGCTTGTCCAGGGACTATACTTTGAAAACTGCTATTCTAGGATACTTCAATGATATTGTAGTTTAACTTAACTTTAGCAACAAATATTTATTTTGTTTTTTTTTCTCTCTTTTCCTCTGTTGCTATTTCTTCCCTTTTGGGATTTTTGTTTTATAAACCTGCAAATATGATATTTATTCTTGCTTTTTGACATTTTAAGTGAATGATATTGGAATTCCACTTATTATTTTATCTAACCTTTACTTCTAAATGCAATACATTACAGCAATCTAATGGAGTATGTGAATTAAATATCATCTCTAGGTCTTTTCCATTAAGATATGTGAAGCATGATAGTCAAGAGCTTCCATAAATGTAGTTAGTTATATTTAAATAGTTTTAATTTTAGCTTTTCTTCTTACTACTTTTCTTGATTACTTACAAGATTATCTTTGAGTGAAAACAGTAGAAGGTATATAATGAAATTGGAGAAACATTAAATCAACTTTTTTTTTTCTTTGTAAACCTAAGCATAAAATATGTGAATGATGTTCTGGGTCACAATAGCATCTCCAGGAAGGACACTCAGGGTTTCTAAGTTTAGTATATTTCTCACCCAATCACACCTTCTGTTAATACTGATAACAACTGAATTTATTGATGGGAGTAATATTGAGGTCACTGTTAGTGTAAGGACATCACTATCTGTGGATATCCATATTTCCAGAGTTGTTGATTCTGCTTTCTTTGTAAAGAAACATTCAACTAGGTAAAAATAAAATGAACCATTATAATACATTACAAAATTCTCTTTGTTCAAATGGGGAATTTTCAGAACCTCACTCTTGCTAATAGGAATTTTTGCTTTACTGCTTTACTCCTTGCTTTTTCTGCCTGGACATGTAACCATTGTTTTGTTTTGTTTTTTTTCTTTTTAAAAATAGAATAATGCAGAGCAGCGTGTGGAACGTGTGTGATCATCAAATGGGGAACACAGAACATTTTAGCCTAATGAGAGCTTTTACTTCCCAGGGTGACCTGTTTGTGTTCTGTGCCAAGAGCCCTCTAAGAGGCCTACAGCTGCTTTCATTTTGTCATTTCATACATGAAGTGCAACCCCTACAGCAGCTGCAGAGCCTCCCTCCCTGCTCTGCATATACTCAGGGAACAGACTCTTAATCTCTGGGCTTGAGAAAATAGTTTATTAAGGAAAGAAATGGGGCCCTGGGATTCCTAGGGTGAGCCTCAGGAACATAGACACCATGACAAAATCAAGGGAAAGGGTTCAGTTTCTTTTTGAGGCTATACATAATTAGCAAAGGACATGTGGATTACAGATGTCCCTTAGAGAAGACCACATTTTGCATTTCCAAGAATGAAGGACGGCTTTCCATCTAATGAACTTGGATGACTCTCTTGGCAGGTTGTTTTGTTATAAGCTAGATATTTCCAGTTATACTTTATTTTTATTCTTTCCTAAAACCAGTTCCATATAGTCTAGCAATTCTGAAAACACTCCTAAAGTTTGCAATAGGAAATGAGATTTCTTGTCTTTCCTTCTACTTCTTTTTCTTATTTTTACTTTGTTAAATGTGGTCTTTATTAATTCTTGGACAAGACGGCTCCCTGTGTTACATCAATCTGAAGGAGACCTGTTGGTGGTGATGGCTGTCTGTCATTCTGCTTCCAAAGTAAACTGAGTGTTCAAGCAGAGGCCAAGGGCCAGTACCAAAGACAAATGGCAACAGCAGTAGCAGGCTTTTAAAAGAGTTTTTAAAACAACCACCCTCCTGGAAACTTTTAGGGATGATTGACCATAGAGAAGGCAACCAACAGGTTCATTTCAGTACACAATTATTCTTTATCTCCTACAAGCATAACATCACCAATGATGTGCATAACTTCCAAATTGTCAATTCTAATGAGATATTAGGGGAACTTGGTTTTTATCCCCTAAATCATAGTACTTTTTTCTGTTGCCTGTGATCAGTCAGTATGTTACTTCCTGTACATATTATCTCCTGGGACACCAGGTAATGAAAGTGCAGTAAAAACACAAGAGTTTACTAATTTGCAAATATTTATCGTGCTATGTATTTTATGATAATTGCTCACTGAATATTGTGTCCAGATATTCTTGATATTATCTACCAATAAAATAAATTTGATAATAAGTTTATTTATTCATTTTATTTCCTTCTTTTAGCAAACGAAGGTAGAAATCAAAGTAATTTTCTTCATTATGCTTTCCAAAAGTTAAAAAAAAAGAACAAAAAGCTAAACAAAAACTAAACTGGCTTTTGTGGAGACCTTTATATTGTTTGCTATGTCTGTGCCCAGATTGACAAGAAGATACATAGGAATCATAAGTGTTTGTGACTGATGCCTTGAAAATTTGGTAAGATATGAGATCCTTTTTCAAGGTAATATATTTATAGTCAGCACCAAAAGCCTCCAAGGAGGTGTCACTCCTTGCATTTTGTCATTTTAGATACAAAGTATAAATGCTAAAACAGCTGTGAACCCCCTTATAGTCTGCATGCCACCTTCCTCCCTCTTAGGGATTTCCCTTTCTTCTTTCCAATGACTAGCAGTTTCTCAAACCTACTATGCCAATAAGTTGGATAGACCCTTGACCTAAAATGCCCTTTCTCTCTTTCTTCTTTTGGTTTTTATTGATTCTTCAAAATGCAGATTAAGCTTCACCCGCTCTAGGAAGCTTTGATCCATAACCTTCTCACCCCCAGTCTTTATGGGATCTTCCATGTGCTTGCATAACATCATGTGATAAACTTTGTCTAAATTACTTGTTTCCTTGTCTCCTTTTCCAAGGAGGTGGAGAATTCTTTGGGAACAAAAAGTATGTTTTACTGTTTTCCCTTTTCTTTGTGACTATAGAAACTGGGAGCTAAAAAAAAAAAAAAAACAAAAACAAAACCTAAAAAAGGCTGTCAAGTGAAAAGCTGTAAAATGACTCCAGGCACATATTCAGGATGTATTTAATGAGTGGTATATTATGGTAGTGTTAAGTGCCGTTTCAAATAGCCTCCAAAAGGCACATAGCTCAAACGCAATAGAAGTCTGGCTCTTCCTCACATAATCATTTGAAGCAGAGTTTCTGATCAATGGGACCAGAACTTTGTGGAAACAACCAGTAATTGTCAGAGGTTGACAGAGGCCCGCCATCTTTGAAACATGACTTCCAAGGAATGTAGTCTGTAAGTCCCAGGTGGCTAGTAAAGTGAAAGGGCTAGGAAGTGCCATCCCAAGAGCAGAGGGCATGCATGTGACAGACTCTTTCTGGCCAAGCTAGTAGGGGCACCCTTCACTTTCACATTCACACTGGAGCTCTGTCATTTGGGAGCAAGGACTAACATTCAGGTACCTGAAAGTTAACAAAAATGTCTCTGTGGTTGTACATTCTCTCTCGAAGGAACCGCTGAGCTAGAACCAGTCCTTAGTAATGATGGTAGAATGTGATGGACATCATTATCTAAAGTACACGTATGAAGACATGAATTGGTGTGAACATACTTTATATACAAACAGAGATATGAAAAATTGTGCTCTGTATGTGTAATAAGAATTGTAATGGGACTGGGGTTGTGGCTCAGAGGTAGAGCACTTGCCTACCATTCGTGAGGCGCTGGGTTTGATCCTCAGCACCACGTAAAAATAAAAAAAAAAAATAAAGATATTGTGTTCACCTATAACTAAAAAAAAAGAATTGTAATGCATTCTGCTATCATGTATTTAAAAAATAAAATCAATTAAAAAATGTCACTGTGACTCCTTTTCACACTGATCCAAGCATTAATTTTATTCTTAAAAAGGAAGAAAATGGCTTAGTTTTGAATGTTTTACTTTACATTGCCAAAAATACAACTGCTTTTGCTCTATTACAAAATACTTTTAAAAAGCTAAAATCATAATAAAAGATAACTCAAAATATATTTTATTTGCCTAAACGTCACCACATGTCTCCCTCTTCTGTTCTGAATTTTGTTTTCCAACTTGTGTGTGTGTGTGTGTGTGTGTGAGAGAGAGAGAGAGAGAGAGAGAGAGAGAGAGAGAGAGAGAGAGAGGAGGGAGAGTTTCATTAATCTACCTCTTATTTCTTATTACATACCAGATGCCATTTTCAGAGCTATGAATACAAAATGGTAAAACCCAGTATCTGCCTTCATTCACATAAAGGAAATTATAAATCTGTGTAGTGGGTTTGCTTCTGTTTTTTCCCCATTATTGATTTTTAATCCATTCCTGAGCTTTATTTCTCCTATCCGTGTTTTCATCAAAGTTTAGCTTCAAAACCTCAGTCTTGCATAGTTATAGATCTTTATAAATTCTGTTAATATCTTGTCTGGAAGAATTTTTATTTTTTCTTCAAACCAATGCTAGTGAACTGTGAGAGCTACCACGGGACAACAAGTATTTTTATTTATGTGTTATTTGGGGGAGGAAAATAAATTTATTCATAAGACATTTTAGAAAACTTCCTATTCATCACATTTATACACATACGTACATAGGATTCTCAAATAATTTTGAGAAGTTCTAAAATTTATCATTTATTTTATGATACTTAAATTTGGAAGGAATTAATTTAAAAAGAAATTTCAGGGCTGGGGTTATGGCTCAGCAGTAGAGCACTCACCTAGCATGTGCAAAGCTCTGGGTTTGATCCTCAGCACCACATAAAAATAAATAAATAAAATAAAGGTATTGTGTCCAACTACAACTAATTTTTTAAAAGAAATATCACTATTCATTTTATATTATTTTTGTATAACGTTTTCTTATATCAAAAGAGGGTAATTCTTTTAGAAAACCACTCTATTTTTTTTATTGGTTGTTCAAAACATTACAAAGCTCTTGACATATCATATTTCATACATTTGATTCAGGTGGGTTTTGAACTCCCAATTTTACCCCAAATACAGATTGCAGAATCACGTCGGTTACACATCTACATTTTTACATAATGCCCTATTAGTAACTGTTGTATTCTGCTACCTTTCCTATCCTCTACTATCTCCCCTCCCCTCCCCTCCCATCTTCTCTCTCTACCCCATCTACTGTAATTCATTTCTCTCCTTGTTTATTTTCCATTCCCCTCACAACCTCTTATATGTAATTTTGTATAACAATGAGGATCTCCCTCCATTACCATGCAATTTCCCTTTTCTCTCCCTTTCCCTCCCACCTCATGTATTTGTTTAATATTAGTTTTTCTTCCTGCTCTTCCTCCCTGCTTTGTTCTTAGTTGCTCTCATTATATCAAAGAAGATATTTGGTATTTGTTTTTTAAGGATTGGCTAGCTTCACTAAGCATAATCTGCTCTAGTGCCATCCATTTCCCTGCAAATTCCATGATTTTGTCATTTTTTAGTGCTGTATAATACTCCATTGTGACCACCATTTGACCCAGCTATTGCCCTTCTCGGACTATTCCCTGAAGACCTTAAAAGAGCGTACTACAGGGATACTGCTACATCGATGTTCATAGCAGCACAATTCACAATCGCTAGACTGTGGAACCAACCCAGATGCCCTTCAATAGATGAATGGATAAAAAAAATGTGGCATAGAAAACCACTCTATACATATCTTTTTCTGTAAAAGTTTTCAGTTGAATGATTTAGGTGGAAAAGAAACTGATCTTGAACAAGTTCTGGGAAAGAACACTTGATACATATTTTATACATGGATTCATATAAAGTAGAGTCAATCCTTATGATGCAAAATAAAAAAATGTACTAAATGTTGACAAAATGTTTTATGTGGATGTGCTTCATCATTGAGGTTGCAAACTTCTTAAGGATTGAAATCAACATCTTGTTTCTTGTTAATTTCTCCATAGTGGTAGTATGTCTCATAATTGCTAGTTATTGAATCATGTATAATTCTCTTATGCATAATATACTACTAACAATTTTTCTTTTTACTTTCTGTCTATATGTACATTTTTAAAAATTTTGTTAATAATAACAATTTATTATTTATTGATAAAATCATTTTGACCTTATGTTAAAAATAATCATTTGATAGTAAATTAACTCAGGTAAATTAAAAACAATACTTTGCAAGAGTAACTATCAAAGTAATAGATAAATCATTTAAATATAGTAAAAACTCAAATATGTAAAATAAATAAAACATTTTTAAGTTTAATAAATATAAAAGAATAGAAGGAAAGTCAGTCTTTGCAATGGGACTGTGACTCAGAAGTTCCACACTTCATCAAAGACTTAGAAAACAAAACAAGAAGAAGACAAAGAAAGAAACCAGATGCACATTTGGGGCCCATTTATGGAAAGTATTATATTTTTTATGGTTTCAACAAAGGTACTAGAATAATAAAATGATCATTATATTTCAGTAGACCTCACAGTGAAAGTGAGAAAGTACAGAACCACTTAACCAAGTACTTGTTGTATTTAAAACCATGAGCTGATGGTTCTTTTATATTTCCTATTGAATTCAATAAGATATCCTTAAAAAGTTGTATTTTGCCAGGTTGAGCATAGATACTAATTTAAACAGCTGGAAATATAAAGTAGACACTATGGTGATGATATTAGGAGGAAAGAAAAACAAAAGTCCTTAAATTTGAGCAAGCTACAACCAGTAAGTTACAGTCATATTAGGAATACTTTAAGTGCCATTGCGGCTGGTTTCCTTGGTCTGTCTTCTTTTTATCTATCTATCTATCTATCTATCTATCTATCTATCTATCTATCTATCTATCTATCATCTACTCACCTAAATTGATGTATAATTTAAATACATAGTTGGCTGAATTTTGTTAATGGTATACAGTTGTATAAATACCACCAAAAAACCCTGGAAAATTTTCTTGTTAACCTCTCGAGTGATCTTCTCTCTTGACTCTTGGCCACAGGCATTCACCAAAATGCTTTCTGTCACTTCAATTTTTCCTCTTCATGAATTTACTATTAAGGGAATTGTGTCATATGTAATTTCTTTGAGTTTTCCTCCTTTGATTTAACATAAAACTTTTACAATTCATCCATATTGTCATGTGCATTAATATTTTGTTTATTTTATTGCTAAGTAGTATTTTACTAAATGAACGTATCACAAATTGCTTTATCCATTAACTTGTTGGTGGACATTTAGATTGTTTCTACGATTTTTTCTAGTAAGAATAGTATCAAGGGGCTAGGGTTATGGCTCAGCGGTAGAGCCCTCGCCTTGCATGTGCAAGCCCCTGGGTTCAACTCTCAGCACCACATAAAAATAAATAAATAAAATACATAGTCATAAAATTTCCTTTTAAAAGAGAATAACATCAACAATGAATACTGGTATGTTTCTGTGTGGACATAAGTTTTCATTGGCCTTGGAGTAAATTTGCTGGGTCCTATGATAATTCTATGTACAATTTTGTGGGGTGCTCCCATTCTATGTTCCAAAAATGGGAGTACTATTTTCCATTCCTACTAACAATGTATGAGGAATCTAGTGACTCCATATCCTGACCAACACTTTTTTTTAATCTTTATTGTTAAGTTTAAGGTGGACACACAATATCTTTATTTCACTTTTATGTGGTGCTGAGGATCAAACCCAGTGCCTCACGCATGCTAAGTGAGCGCTCTACCACTAAGCCACAACCCCAGCCCCCTAATCAACACTTTATAATGACAAATCTTCTAAAATTTTAGCTATTTATGTGGATGTGGTGATATATCCTTGTTGTTTTAATATGCATTTCCCTGATGGCTAATAATGTTGATCCTCTTATGCTGATTTCATATTTGATTATATTTTTGTGCATATTTTTGTTCATTGACCATTTTGTAATTGTTTCTCTTATAATTATGTTGCAAGAGTTCTTTATGTATTCTTTCTCCCTATGTATTCATTTTTAAAGTATATTTTTTAAAAGATAAAAAGTCTTAATTTTGATGTTAATATGTTTTATAATATTTGACATTATAAATTCTAGTTTTAAAATTTTGAATTCAAACTACTCATTACTAGTATGTAGAAATGTTATTGCTTTTTTGTATATTGATCTTTTTCCTAAAAAAAATGATTAAATTAAATTAGTAGGTCAAGTAACTATGTATAAATCATCAGAGTTTCTACATAGATAATCATGTTTCCAGTAAGTAAGCACAGATTTAGTTTTCTTTCCAATCTGTATTCTTCTTGTTCCTTTTTCTTATTTTATTAATCTAGTGCAATGTGGAATAGAAATGGCCAGAGCAAACATCATTTTGTTGCTTCTGGTATTAATGATTATCGTTTGGGTTTCACCATTAAGCATGATTTTCATACATTTCTTTTGTCATATTGAGGAGGTTTCCTTCTATTCCTAGTTTGCTGAAAGTTTTATTTTTTTCCTCATAACTGAATATTAGATTTTGTCAGTTTGTCTTTTTCTGCATCTGTTGAGATGATAATTTAGTTCTTGTTTGCATATGACCAATTTTTAAATGTTGAACCAACTTTGTATTTCCAGGATAATACTCAATTGGTCATGCCACATTTATATACATATATGAATTTTGATAAATTTGATATCTAAGTTTTGATAAGAATTGCTAATTGTTTGAATTTGTATTTATGAGAAATAAATACAAATAATTGTCTGTAGTTTTCTTTTCTTATGATGGCTTTCTCTGCTTTTGGTATCAGTATAAATCTTATCTCATAAAATAATTATGTTCTCCTTTCCAACTTCCTTAGAGATTGGGCTGAATTGTTATTATTTCTTTGTTGAAAACTGTTAGAATTCCTTAGTGAAGAAACCAGATTTGAAGCCTTCATTATAAAAAAATGTTAACCACAAATTCAATTTCTTCAGTAGTTACAGCATTCTTGAGGTTATCTGTTTCCTCTTAAGTGAATTTTATGTTGTGTCTTTCAGGAAGTTTATACATTCCATCTAACTGTCCAATTTATTGGCATAAAATTGGTCATAATATTTCATTCTTATCTTTTGTACTTGCCAGGCAAGTGCTTCATCACTGAGAGATACCTACAGTCTCCTATCTTTTAAAAATAAAATGGTTTTGTAAATAATTGTAGATTTACATGCGCTTATAAAAAATAATACAGCAGATCCCATGTACTATTTACCTTGCTTTCTCTACTGGTGGTATGTTATAAAATTGTAGTACAATATCACAACCAGGTATGAACATTGACACATTCAAGATACAGAACATTTTCATCACAGAAGGATCCGTCTTATTGCTCTCTTCCATCACCTGCTTTCCATTCCCCCTTCTACAACCCTTGGAAACCACTGATCTGTTCTTCATTTGTGTAATTTTGACATTTCAAGATGTTGTACAAGTGATATCATACAAGATGTAACCTATAGGGATTGCCTTTTTTCACTCAGCATAATTCCTTGGACATTCACACAGGTTGTTGTATATTTTAGTAGTTTGTTCTTTTTTAGTGTTAAGTATTCTATGGCATGCAAGTCCCATAGTTTGTTCAACTATTCTTTCTTTGAAGGTACTCATTGTTGCCAGTATTTGTCTATTATGAATAAAGTTGCTATAAAAACGTGTGCACAAGTTTTCATGTGGATTTGCATTTTAATTTCTCTGAGATTGATTACAGGGTTGCATGATAGTTGTTTGAAGAATGTTGAACTGTTTTCCAGACTGACTGAAACCTTTTCACTTTCCCAACAGCATTGTATGAATTATCTAATTTCCCTACATCATTGCCAATATTTGCTATAGTCATTGTTTTTTATTTTGGCATGTTAATAGGCATGTAGTGACATATAATTGTAGTTTTAATCTTCATTTCTTAATGTACAATGATATTGAACATATTCTCATGTGCTTATTTGCCATCTGTATATCATTTTCAGTGAAATGTCTGTTTAATCTTTTGCCCGTTGCTAATTTGATTGTTTTTAAAAATTAAGTTTTAAAGTTTATTTTCTATTCTAGATATTGGTCTTTTTATTGGTCATTTTTTGGATCTGAGGTTTGCAAATATTTTCTTTCTATTAATAGTTTTAATTTTATCCTATTTCTAGGGCTTTTTGAAAAACAAAAGCATGATTCTTGATACAGTTCAATTTATCAGATTTTTCTTTTATAGGTTGTGCTTTTGGCATCAAATCTAAGAAATCTTTGCCTAACTTTTTATCTCAAAGTTTTTTTTTCCTATTTTAAGTACATTTCATAATTATTTTACTGGTAAGTCAGTGATCCATTTTGACTTAATTTTTGTCTTACGTATGAGACATAGTTTAAGGTTTGCTTTTTGCTTAATTATTGGCTTCAGCCCTATTGATTGAAAAGGCCCTTCTTCATTAAGGAAGATGTGTTTGCAGAGGTCTGTGTTCTCTATTCTAGTCTCTTGATACATGTGTCTATCCCCTTATTTTAGCTATAGTTCCTCTGTCTTATCATATAAATTTTAGAATTATCTTGTCTGCATGTATAAAAAAATTTGCTGTTATTTTAATAGCTATTGTTTAAAAGCTTTGTTAACGTTAAAAGAACTAAGAATCTTTATATACTGTCTTCCAATCAATGAATATAGTGTATCTTTCTATTTACTTAGATCTTTGATTTATTTAACAGAATTTTGTGGTTTTACTATATGTGCATATCCTTATATGTCTTGTTAGAGTTTTACATGAGTATTTCCTTTCTTGAGCAATTTTGTTTTGTTTTGTTTTCAGTGCTGCAAATTGAACCCAGGACTTCTCACTTGCTAAGCAAGTGCTCTACCATTGAGCTATATACCTTGGCTTAATGTTTTTGAGCAATTTTAAATGATATTGTGCATTCATGCATTTATTCCTAAAATGTGCAAATGAAATACATTTTTATGCTTGATCTGTATTTGTAAACTTCTGAATTCACCAGTTGTGTTTGGTAGATTTATTGAGATTTTTAATAACGAACATCACACCATCTGCAAATACACTGACTAAAACTTTCAGTATTATGTTAAGCAAAAATAATGGGAGCAGGAATGGTTGTCTTGTATTTAGGGGAAATGCTCAGGAGGATAGTTTTAAGTCTTTTATCATTTATGTGTAATGTAGCTATATATTTTGACTGATACTATTTATAAAACTGTGAAATTTAAGAGTTTTTACTATGAATGGGTGATGAATTTTCTGCAACAATTTTAGTATGTTGAGTGATTATTTTTCTAGTCAATTTGACACCCCAATATAACCACCATACTTTGTATCTCTTTTTATAGCTTTTCTAGTTGTTTTCAGGTATCACATTGAATATACACGTGTGTGTGTGTGTGTGTGTGTGTGTGTGTGTGTGTGTGAATGATATGGATATCTTGTCTCCTTTTCTCTTTACCTTCTCTCATTTATTTATAATATAATTACATTAAATATTTTCTTTTCATGCAGTTTAAACCACACTAGTCAGGGTTACAATGTTGCTTCTACTGTCAAAAAAACATAACTTAGGACACTTAAGGGGAGAAGAGAGATGTATTTATTCATATTTTTAACCTTGATTCTTTTTACCTTCTTGATGTTTCAAAATTCCTTCTATTATTTCCTCTCTATTTAGATAATAGGCCTAATGACATATTTTATTTGTTTAATTTCATTTGAGAATGTCTTGATTTCCACCATCATTTCTGAGGAATATATTCACTGGATATAGGATTTTAGTTGGACACTTCTTTTTTTTTTTTTTTTTTTTAGCACTTAAGAAATTATTGTGCCCCTCCCACTTTGCCTCCAAGGTTTCTGAGGAGAAATTGCTGCCATTTAAGCTAGGTGTGGTTGTGCATGCCTAACCTCCCAGCTTTTTGAGAGGTTGAAGCAGGAGGATTTTAACTTTGAGGTTAGCCTGGGCAACTTAGGAAGATAATGTATCAAAATAAAATTTAAAAAAGGCTCAGTAGTAGAACACTTGTCTAGCATTGCATGAGGCCCTGAATTTGATTCCCTCACATGACTATCATTTTGAATTGCTTTCTCTTTTATAAATGAGATGTCGTTTTACTTCCTGCTTTCAATTTTTTATTATTTATTTATTTTTAGCTTGTACAAGTCCAATTATAATGTGACTTGGTACAAACTTGTTGGTTTTATTTTGTTGGGGTTTATTTAGCTTTTTGAATCTGATCTTATAGGCATTTAGCTTCTTGAATCTGATCTGTAGGTTTATGTCTTTCACCAGGCTAGTAAGTTTTCAGCCATTTTTTCTTTTTTCCCCACATTTTTTCATTAGTGCATTATAGTTGTGCACATGGTGAGATTTGTATTACATATTTGTCTCATGTACACAATATAATTTGGCCAGTATTACTCCCCTGCACTTCCCTCCCCATTCCTGCCCTGCTCCCCTTCTTCTATTCTCCTGATCTCCCTTTGAATTTCATGAGAGTTTCCTCACCCACTTTAGCTTCCACATATGAGAAAAAACATAAGGCCTTGATATTCTGGGTTTGGCTTATTTCCTTATCATAATGATCTCAAGCTTCATTCATTTTTCCTGAAAATGACATTATTTCATTTTTCTATATGGCTGAATAAAACTCCATTGTATATATATTCCACATATCATTTATCCGTTCATCTACTGATGCACACCTAGGTTGGTTCCATAGTTTGGAATTGTACTAATATAAACATGAGTATGTATGTATCACTATAGTATGACAACTATAATTCCTTAGGATAAATACTGAGGCATGGTATAATTGGCTCTTTATTTATTCTAGATATTAATCTTCTGTCAGAAGAGTAGCTCTCATTCTATAGGTTCTCTCTTCACATTTTTAATTGTTTCCTTTGCCATGCAGAGATTTTTAATTTTATGCCATCCTATTTATTAACTCTTGGCATTATTTCATGAGCTTTAGGGGTAGTACTGAGAGATTTTTGTGCCTGGGCCTATATGCTGGAATGTTGACCCTATGTTTTCTTCTAGGAATTGCATAGTTTCTGGTCTACTTCCTGGGTCTTTGATCCATTTTGCATTGATTTTTGTTCAGGGTGAAAGATAAGGGTATAGTCTCATTCTTCTATACATGGATAACTAGTTTTCCCAGCACCATTGTTAAAAGCCTGTCTTTTCTCTAATGTATATTTTTGGCACCTTTGTCAAGGATCAAATGACCATATCTGTGTGGGTTTATCTCTGTGTCTTCTATTCTGCACCATATTCTATGTGTCTGTTTCTATGCCAGGACCATGTAGTTTTTGTTACTGCAACTCTGTAGTATTATTTGAAGTCAGGCATTATGATACTCCCATGTGAAGTCACTTGGTGCAAACTTCTTGGTTTTATTTTGTTGGGGTTCATTTAGCTTCTTGAATTTGATCTGTAGGTTTATGTCTTACTGATTTTTTGTTAGCCATTATGTTTTTGAGAACATTTTCAGCCTGCCACCAGACAGGAGGCCTCAGGTGTCCTACCAAGGGGGCGTGAAATCTCAACTAGACTTATACCCCAGAAAAGAATCTCAGAAAATGTCGAAAGCAAGGCATAAACAAAGATTTACTGAAGGACAAAAAAGGTATACATACTCTAAAAGCAGGATGTGACACCCTTCACCTCTCAGAGACACACACACACACGTATATATACTTTTACTGGAAAGAAAAGTTCAGGCAAGCTTTTTTAAAAATCAAATTTCATGTCAATCATCTGATATTTGAGGTTCAGTATATTTCTTCTTGGTTAGGCAGTCCAGCCATAAACCAGTCATCTGCACATTGTATAGGTATTTAAATCTGGTGAAATTTAAATTGATTGTTTTTTTATTATAATTATTCTGGTACAAGCATATTCTGGAGTTTTGTTTTGTTTTGTTTTGTTTTGTTTTTAATCTAACTAAACATACAAGCATGGCTGGTCATGCTCATAAATCTGGGTCTTCATGTACTAAGGGCCTCTTTTTCTCTCTGAGAGCCTACCTATCTGAAGTTCCTCTCTGAGACTACAATAGCATGAATGTCACTAGAGTTCTATATTTCTAAGAAAGCTTTTTTTCCCCCAAATTGTACCATCTCTGTTGTTGAGACTGAATATCATCTGTTGTTCTGTATTCAAGTCTGCTGTGTTCACCATGCTACTATTAAGCTGGATTTCTCAGACTCTGTTCTAGCAGGAGTTGGGGATACCTCTTTATTACTTCCAAACAGGGGTAGAAATCCATGTTTTCCACTAGGTCTCTGTGGACACCTGCGTGAAAATACCTCTTTACTGTTGGGGGACAGTGGGAATTGTGGGTCCCCACTAGGTGTCCATTGATATCTCCCTGGCCAGGAGGGGTGAGAGCGCCTGTGTCTACTCTCCCGACATGCCCTATACTGAAACTGTAGATGAGCTGGTCCCATTACAAACTCAAAGTGTTTCAAGTGCTGGCTCTTAACAGGGCCTCCTGGAATGACACCCTGGGAGTGCTACTGTTAAAAGAGGGTGTAAATCTAGGTTCTCTGCTCAGCCTTTCTGTGTCTACTCTGTTGGAGAGGTTGGAGTTCTTCATTTAGGTCTGGAGAGGATGGAAATCTAGACTCCTCTGCCTTTGCTAGCTTGGGTAAATGTGGGGCCATATATATTTTTTTCCTGTGAAGTTTTTCTAGAGTCAAGTATACATTGTCTAAAAGACCTCTATCTTTCTAGGTTGCCAATCTCCTCATGCTTTTACTAGTGGATGCCAGAATTTCATCAGGGATTTTGTTGTCTGTGCCTAGTGTCATTTCCTCATTTATATTGCCATGTCTTTGAGATTACTAACATTTTTTCTTCCAATTCTAGTCTATCTTCATTCTATCCAGTATATTTTCCTTCAAGAAATGTCATTATCCACAGAACACTTTAGCACTAAGGCTGAAACTCATCTACAGTAGAACCCAGTTTGACATGGCACACAATACCATATATTTATCTCAAATGCATCATAATAATTTCATAGTCTGAGTAGAATATCTAAAAACTATTCTTAGATCATATGTCCTCTAGTTTATGGCTTCACTACTGTTTTAGTGTCAGGTTATGTGTTGTGCAAATTTAAAGTTATATTTCCATATGATCTAATGACCTCAAAAATTAAGATTGCTCAAAAATTAAGTGCAACTAAGATTGTACTTTCTATTTGGTAAGCACACCAGTTTATTTCCAGTAACAAATATAAAATAATTAACATTCTCTTCTCACACATGTATAAATTAAACCATGATAACGAAAGCAAATGATTTTTCCATCCCTGAGTACTTAGAATAATGATCTATATTATTTTACTAAAGGAAAAAATATTGATGGTGTAAATAGAAAAATGTATTATATGATTTTTAATTGACTGTAGTAATTCTGCTTTTTTAAAAATTCAGTTTGTATTTAAGGTTATTGCATTAAAATTAATTATGAGTAACTGCCCCATGCTCCAGGATAAGGAACGAATCAATTAGTGTAATCTTCCATAGTACATGTGGAGACTGGTAGCATTCTGTGCTGTAGTTGATAAAAAATTGTTATCATTTGATTTTCCAGAGAATTTGTTCACTTTCTAATGGCCATCTCTCTTTCTTTTTAGTTTTTCTGACATAAACCACCTTTCATAATAAAAAATGATAATGCAGATACTTGATTTTTCAAGAAAACTCATATCTTGGGAATGAGCTTATGATTCAATTCTGCACAAAATAAGCAGAGGGTCAAAATATTAGAGGTTGTGATAAAAGATAAAGACACATGAAAAGATAATCTCTGTGTTGGACATGTGACAATTAGATTCTTGGAATTTCTGTGGTTCATATGTTATCTTGAAGGGAAGACTAAAAGTGTTGTGGACAAGGAACCCCTGAACCCTAATGTTCTGGCGACCTTAATGTTATCATTTTCCTTCAGACTTCTGGCTGAATAAGGAAAACAAACCACAATTATTTTAGTTTCTATAAATATGAGTCACCTGGAGATCTTACTAAAATGAGGATTTGGGTTCAGTAGTGCTGGGGTAGATTTGCATTTGTAACAGTTTTCAGGTGCTTCTGATATTGTTATTTTATGGGTTATATTTTGTGCAATAAGGGATTAAGCTATTTTGATCAGAATCATTCATAGCTGCCTATGAAAACTATTGAGCTAACTATAGTAGAAGACTTCTGGCAAAGAACAATATTAAATAACTTTTAATTAATTTAATAATAAAATGAAAGTATAAAGGTATTTAGGGCCATACACAATAGTCACACTAACATGACAGTAAATGTTGAACAATTAGCTCTGTTGAAAAAGAGAAGCCTAAATTTAAAAAGAAACTTTTTAAGAAAAAAAAGTTGCCAGTTTTCATGATGCAAATACTCCCATCATGTCTGATTTCACATTTCCAATGTAACTTCACAGAAAATGGAGTTGGGAAGAAAAGTGTGCCATTGACTCTTGTGATCTGATACTAGTTAGCTCTTCTACTCTCTTGGCTACATAAATCATATTTCATTAAATCAACTAACGAAACCTCAAAGAAAGCTCTGGTTAAAAAAAAACAATATTCCTTACTTTGATTAGAATAAAACATATGCTTACATGGACCATAAACTTGAGTATGACAAGGAAATCAAAACCAAGTTATTAACATTTCAGATGATTTAACACTTTGATAAATAGCATTCTAAGTTAGAATTCTTGATTGCAGGCAATAGATGTGATTCTGGTTTAAGTAAGAAAGAAAATAATTTATTAAGTGAATACTGAGTAGCTTAGAGAATTGGAGGAAACCAGGAGAGTCAGATTTTTTAAAGTACCAGGGAAAATAGCCCAAATCCAAACAGGTTCTATAGGAGGAAACCTTACTGCTGCCCCCAGATAGAATACTGCTCCTCTTCTACCACTCTGGACAGTAGCTCTTGAGCCAAAGCCTGTGACAGTAGCACAGGCCAATTTACATGTCTATGGCTTAACTTCAAAGAAATCTGGGAAAAAAGAGTATTGGCTTCTAGATTCTGGAGACCACTCTTGACTCCCAGAAGGTATTAAAAGGCAGAAAATTGCCCAAATATTGAAAGACTGTTGAATAGTCAAAGAATTACATATTTTCACTGCTGTATGAAAATTGGAATTATATAAAAGGGTTATGTATTTTGATTTTAAATTGGTTAGCATTTTATCATAAAAATTTTCTTGTTAATAAGTGTTCTTTGAGAGCATGGTTTTAGCAATTGTATAATTTCCCAACATACACTACCTTCCAATTATACACATTTTATTTTTTCCTGAAAAAAATTTAAACTCTGTAAACTATTTTACAACATTTAATTTCAATGATAAATATTTGATTTCATAACATTTATGAAATCTGAGAATCTACTTTCTTTGTTTCCTTAGCCTTATGTCTAATCTTTTGTCATTTAAAAAATTTCAACCATTTAAAATTTTTGGCATATGATTTGCAGGAGTGTCTGTTTCCAAGGAGCAAATACCTTTGTGGCATCTACCATACAAATGATGCTGCAATGTCACTTTATAGGTATGCATTAGAGTTGGCCCAAAGCAAAGTTCTGCTAAACTCTAGGTTTTTTCATCATTATTGAGGAGCCTCTCTTGAATAACTCTCAGTTCACTTGAATTTTTGATCCTGAATAGTTGGAAAGCAATACTTATTTTTCTTCATAATATTTCTCAGAACTGTGATCCTAGGAATTCTTTAATTTTAATTTCATATCCATGTGTTGTGCAAGCAGGAATCACATATATTCAGAGATCTTCATTCCATCATAAAATATGGCATTTGACTGCTACCAAACTTCTTTTTTTCTCACTTGCTTATTCATAATTTCATCAAGGAAAAAACCTAATAGCTTAACCTTTTACAATCCTATCATTTCTGTGCCCTCAACTGCTCACAAAAGATGACTATTGAATGGCTTGAATTAATGTTGAATGATCAGCGAGGAAAAGTGATAATTACCATGTGACTTTTGTTGAAATTCAGCAAGTATATTTTATGCATATTAAGAAGTTAAATTTATGCAAATACATGGTTAGTTTACTCTTGTACACTGTACTTCAGTCTGATTTTGGTAAAAATGTCTTTTTTAGTTTGGAGATTTTGATTTTTCCAATAAAACAGTTTTGTTTATTTATTACATAAATCTTTCCCTTATTAAAATTTGTATCACTTTTATAATACATTTTATATAGTATGCAATACTTACTGATAAATGGTAAATTTTTTTGAAGAACATAGAAGATAAAATATTTTCTTTATGGGGGGAGAGTTATGAAATATTAGATTTTTTTCTGAGCTTTTGCTATTTTGTTGACAACCATTATTGGCTTGGAATCTAACTAAAGTGCTAAAATGCTTAGGCATTTTATCTTAAGTAAAACTAATTTTTATTGCCACTGCTAAATTTAGCATAAGAAAAAAATACATAAAAATATAGGCCCAATTATCAAGGAAGTAAAATTATTCTATTTTTAGAAAGGAGAAATTTTCAGAGAAGCTAATAATCACATTTCAGCAATTTATTTAATTCAGCTCTTAAATTTTAATATTTAGATGCTTTAAAAGTACAATATTTTTATAATAATCATGTTATTATTAACATTCAACTTGTTGAATAAAATAAATGAGTGAACTGACATAACAAAGATTAAGATATATTTAAAGTTTTCCTTCGATTAATTCTATAAGTCATTTTTTATTGACACTATGGAAGTCCATAGAATCTATTTCCCCTATTAGTAACTGTGCTTGAATGATGGGTGACACTAATTGATAGATGTGGTATGAAAACGGCATTATTTCTTCTATAGATCCAGCTCTCTGTAAGCAAAAGCGATAACTTTAAATGTTCTGTTTTCTATGTGAAAGTGGTACTGACCCTCCATATGGGGGTCATGTGTTCTGAGATTTGCTGATAGTGGGGATGAATTAACAATGATTCAGTCACATTTTGTGCCAAGATCCCACTCACATTCAACAAGTTGGCCAGGTTTAGGAGCTGCTGGCTACATACATAGATCACAGAAAAACTAAATGCATTACTTGGGTTTGAACCTTTTCTCTTAGTCTGCTATTATAACCAATCAGAATCTTTGTATATGGCTTCTTTTGAATGTAGAGTCTGTAGGGAAAACTTCAGTCATGGCCAGGTACACCATGCCTGAAGCCAGGCCTAGTCCTCTGGCATAACTTCTGAGGGTGGAAAGATACAGCATAGGAGATCTCAGCACTAAAATATTTCAAGTCTATGGAGGAGCTATTCCAGGAATTAATAATGCCTATCAGCCTATCAACAACACAAATACCTTTGGAAGAGTTTGACAAGATTTTTAAAACTTTTCTTAAAAGAAAAACAATTGAATACAATTGATAAGAAAATACAGGTAGAATATATATATATATATATATATATATATATATATATATACACACACAAAACATATATATATTCTATATATACACACATACACATAAATGATATAGGCATTTATTAAATATGCGGCTGAAAATAACAGCTAGTATGGAAATTACTTAAATTGCTATGACTATACCAGAAGTTCTTCTCAGTAATGAATTTTATTAGCTATTATTAATCAATATATAAAAATAAAAACAATGCAAATTTTAAAAATTATTTCAGATAGAGCATTTTAATTAGACTATTAGATATAATGAAAAAAATTAAAAAAAATAAAACACTAAACAGATAAGCTCTGTTTCATGGAAGTTGTGCAAGATGTCCTTCTTCCCAGCTGTTGATGTTTAATGTTTTTAGATTCTATATGTAAAAATGAGCATGTGTTATTTGTCTTTCTGTGCTCTCCTTATTTCACTTAAGACAATGTCCTTCACATACATTTATCCATGTTGTCATTATAAGGCTGAATAGCATTCGTGTGTGTATGTGTGTGTGTGTGTACAGTACATTCTCTTTATTCACTCATCTGTTATTGGACACTTAGTTAATTCCATAACTTGGCTACTATGAATTTTGGCAGCAATAAACATGGGAAGATAGATTTGTCAACATATGGATTTTATTTCATTTGGATATATACTCAGTGGTGGAATTACTGGGTCATATGGTTATTCTAGATCTAATTTTTTGAGGTACCTTTATACTGTTTTATATGATGGATATATACTAATGCACATTACCACCAATACTAAAGTGGTTTCCTTTTTTTTAACACCCTGACCAGGACTTCTTATCTTGTAATCCTCTGAGGCAGAAACAACATAATTCATAGCCTAAAATCGTTGATAATTTTCTCACACAATATCTAGTACTTAATAAAAAATAGTTAAACAGACAATCTAAGGAATAACTGAAGCCAAAGAAAAACCATAAAAATTGAAAGTGACTCAGAGAATTTAGATAAGGCTGTTATTAGACTCAAATTTTAAAATAGCTATGATTAATATGTTTAAAGAATTCAAAAGCAATATTGATAATTTGTCAGAGAAGTGTAAATAATTAACAAATACTTTGTAAATCCTAGAACTAAAAAATAGAATAATAACAATTTAAAAAAACACACAGGGAATGAAATGTCTGTAAATCATAAAGCGTTGAAAAGAAAATATATGATCTGGAAGATTAGTTAGAAATAGAGTCAAGGTTAGAGATACTAAAAAATGGAAAATAAGAAAAGGAATATGGAAGATATAAAGATCTAACATAGGTATAATTTGGGTATTAGCCAAAGTGGAGAGAATAAAGCTGAGTCAATTTAATTTTATATTATTTATTTTTTATTCAGTTGTTGTAGAGGAGAAAATTCAAATATCTTATCATGGCATGTCTGTCCCTGACCTGTAGTTTTCTCTCTCAACTCTAGCCTCTAATCTGTGCATTGTTTACCTTTACATATGCTACTTTTTTCTTCATGGAAGATCTTTCACTTTTCCTTTAAAATTGCCTCCCTTTACTCAAACTTTAACTCAAAAAAACCTTCCTTAAATATTAGAATCTTGTTAGATATCTTTCTTATATTACTTTATCAAAGCACTTTCACATGACTCACATGTCCCTGCTAGAAAGTGAGCACCTAAAAAAAGCTTTTTCCTTGATATCTGCCAGAATCAATAGACATTATGAACTGAATAGAGAGTTTTCCAGATTTTACCTGAGATATCAACTATACACAGCAAAGCAGTTGAAAACCATAGAAAACATTTAAAAATCAGGCAGAGAAAACACAATAATTCATTAGGAGTGACATCACAGTTAATGGCTAATGTATTTATTGAAATTATGGAAGTAAGAAGACAGTGGGTTTAAAAATCTTTGAAGTGCTTAAGGAATGCAATTATCTTTCTATTGAAATTAATTATATAACTCCACCAGACTGGTATTTCATGGGAGGGGAAGGAATTACTCTGTAGAGATAATTCTAGTCCAAAGACCCAGACACTAGTGGTAGAAAAAAATTAATGCCAACCTATAATTTTACATACAGTAAAAATATCTTCAAAACCTAATAAGAATTAAGACACCAATAAGAAAATTTCCATACAACCAAAAATGGAGAGTTTTTCACTAGTAGAAATGCACTAAAGGATCTTATATTTGCTTTCTGCCAGGCAGATATGAAATAGTTGTCATGTAAAGATATAATAAAACTTATTCATAGCTATTTATAGCTATACAATACTTCTTTTTATGTTTTGATGTTCTGCTAAAAGTGTTATTGCACAATGGGTATCAGCATTTTGGAAAAAATACCTTGACATAAGAGTGGAGCATTTTTATAAGAAATGATTCTTCACTAATGTACTTGATGATGCTGAGGACTAAAGTGTGGAAAAGATGGATACTAATGACTCTGGGTTAAAAATAATTAAATCAATGCAGGAAATTCTATTGGATAGTGTAAGAAAATAAGAAAGGATCCATAAAAATAAAAATACAGTGATGGGATTATGTCAAAGAGACAGAGAAGCCAACTGAAAGAGTATATAATGGTCAAAGCTGTAACAATTTGAGCAACAAAGTACACAAAATAGAATTAGTTTATAATCTAAAGTGTAAAATAAATGTCTTGAGTTCACCCTGATATAAATAAATGTTTGAGCAAGTAGGTAAATGTGAAAGGTGAGACAAGTCTCTCCTGTGTCAGAATGACAAAAATATTTGTATAGATATTGCACCCTCAAGCAGGTGGAACATAATTTTGCACTTGTAAGTATAGGACATGCATAGTGACTTTCTTCCAAAGAGTACAGTGTGCAAATAGTAACTTTATGATGGAGATACCTAAAAAACCCAAGTTCAGCCAAGTGATCAAACTTAACAGTAAATTCACAAGTTGTCTTGATAATACCTGTACTTGATATGATGGTATGAAACTAGTACTTTATCTCTGTGGTATCTCTGTACAGAACCCATATCCCAGTCTAATCATGAAAGAAACATCAGAAAAGTCCTAATAGAGGGACAGTCTATGTAATACCTTCCCCAAATTTTCAGTGTCATCAAAAGCAAGGAAACTGAGAAATTGTCATAGTCAAGAGGGATCAAAGGAATGACTGGCAAGGGGAATATGTTATACTGGATGAAATTTTGAAACAGAAAAAGAAAGTTAGGTAAGAGAATGAAGGAAATCTGAACAAACAGTGGACTTTAGTTAATAGATAATTGATATGGATTTATTTACTGTGACAGTTATACTATGCTAACATAAGTATATTAATAACAGGAGAAATTGTGTGTGAAATACATGAAAATTCTATACTGTCTTTGCAGCTATTCTGAAAATCTACTTTTATTCTAAAATAAGTAGTTTATTTAAAAATATGATTTAGAAGTGTTTTGCTATGAGTGAGAAGAAGTTTTAAAAATAATTTAACAAATTTTATGTATATTTGATACATTATAATATATAATAAAACTCAAATATAAATCAGTATAAAAAGTTTAAAAATATTTCTCTTATAAAACTTTTAAATCATGTCCAGTAGAGAGAATAATATAATAGACCCAAATATGTCTGTTATCAACCTTCCAAAGTTACCATTTTTTGGTCATTTAATAAAAACTTATCTCCACTCCTATCTATTCAAAATCAAATTGCAGATATCATGTCATTCTTAAATTCCTGTTTATCTATAATACATCAGGAATTTTAAAAATTAACCATCCTAATACTATTTCAGTCAGTATTATTAATGGTTATTCATTAATAGAAGCTAATCCCCTGCCCACATTCAGTTTTTTTTTTATTTTCTGAAAAATTATTTTTTATAACTGGTCTCTTGGAGTTAAGTTTTAAATTAGACCTAATACTGCATTTGGTTTATATGTTTTAAGTTTCTTTTAATTTATAATAGTTAATTTTTTCTCAATACCACTTTTTGGTTTAAAGTCATTTTGATTTTATAATAGAATTTCTGTAGCAAAATTCTAAGTAATAAAAAATTTGCTATAATTTAATAATATTTCATTTTCTTTCTTAGTGATAGATTTATAAAGGTGTATCTCATAGTGACACTAAGATCTAATAGAACAGACTAGAAATGAGTTCATTTCTCTGTGTCCCAGGTTCCTCTTCTGCATAGGCAGAAAATCAGATAAGAATTTTTGAGGATTGGAATTGGGTCTGTGGCTCAGTGGTAGAGCACTTGCCCAGCATGTGTGAGGCACTGGGTTTGAACCTCAGCACCACATAAATAAATAAAATAAAGGTATTGTGTCCACCTAAAACTAGAAAATGTATTTAAAGATTTTTTTTTTTGAGGATCTTTCTCATTCTAATAGTCTCTAAACTTGCAAGGCCAAGATCCTAACATCAAGTTAATAGAAACAGTTCTAATAACTTCTTTTCCTTTCTTAAAGTAAAGAGAATTTCTTTAACACGTCTCACAGACAAATCAAGGATGACACTGTTAGGTCATAAGCGTCATTTTACCAAAGATTTTGTTGGAGACACAGAGTATAGCATCATAGATCATGAGGCAAACCTTAAAAGAAAAAAAGCTACTAGAAGTTCTTGTTCATACAATACGCTCCAAGTTCTTTTTCAGCCTCTGGCTGCTTTCTCTATTGAAAAAATTATTATTACAGTTTATGTAGTTTCATTTTTATCTTTCTCTACTCCCTGAAATTCTTATCAGATATCTCTATGTCTTTGGCTTTTTTTTCTTTTCAAGAGGATACATTTGCCTTTCTTTGTTGTCTCTGAATCCTCATACCTACCACACTGATTGTCAACCTACCTCTTTTAGAAAACAGAAAAGTGGGAGATTTTCTTCATAATGCTTAACATCTTACACAGACTTGCATACTGAATCCATGTTCTCATGAAGCATCTATGTGCCAGCAATTAGGCTATATGCTGGGAACAATAACTAGCAATGCCAATTCCTTTTTCTTGTGAATTTATGATAAAATTGCTTACATGAATTAGTAAGAAGTCAAGGCTATGTGTGGAATGAAAGTCAGTGTGGTGTAATGATAAAAATAAACAGATAGCGATTCACAATTTAGTTCTCTTTTGCAGTCTGGATCTCCATGGAACATATGCATATTCCCTGAGGGCTTCTGGGTGACAGGAAGCTGTAGAGAAGCCAGGACTCCCCAGCCAGGATTCCATCAGGAGTTACATGCTGGCTGTGTCTCAGTCTGTTCTCAGAGCCAGGGCAAGAAAGCTTTGCCACAGGAAATGAGATAATACATCTACTAACTCATTTATCTTTCCAGGAAAATATATTATCCCCAGATATATATTTATGACCTAGACATTTTAACAGACATACAACAGTTACACTTGGTTTTTCTTTTTCTTTGGTGTTACTGATTCACAATCCTAATTAAGACTGCTAAGCATACTTTAATGTAAAACAAAATAATATTTTCCCTAGTTTGTTGTGCAAAACAGTCCAAAACAACAATTTTTCTATAAACAAGGCAGCAAGGTGGTGCTATAGGGTTAGAAGACCTGGATTTATCATTTTAAAGCCATGTTACTTTGACCAAGCCACTTAGCTCTGCTTACTCATCTGTTAGATGGAAAAAAAAATTGAGAATGTTAAATTAGATAATGTAAAAGAAAAGACATCTGAAATTACAAAGCACATGAAAAGAGAGAATCTATCAGACGAGTGGGAGCAGATCGATTCTTTAAGCCCACTCTTACTGGTTTCTATGCAGAAAGCAAATATTTAAAAGTTAAAAGAGGTAGTGACATCACTGGCTGACTTGAGTCAGAACTCAAAGTTTCAATTCAAATCCATCCATCTGTGTATTTAGGGGACAATTTCCCTTCAAATGGAAAGATTCTGTTAGTCTATCAGCAGCCTTGGTTGGATGTGATTTCCTGTTTACCTTGCGGTTTGTTCTTAATGATTGGAGGAAGTTCCAGTTCCTGGTTAAATGATCTCATTTAAACATAGAGCAGGATATGAGAAAGAACAATTAATCTGTGGTTCTGATTGATGCTGTATATTTTACATACAACTGGGTAGATATCTGAATGTAATAATTAAGGATTACTTTCATTAATTTTTTTCATAAGTCTTAATATTATGTCCCAAGCATTGTTGTAGGAACTAGTCACGACAACAGTAAGACTTAGTCCTTGATTTTGAGGAGCTGATAATCTGGTTTAGAAAATAGAAAAAGGAATTTGTAATTATGGTAAAACGTGGCAATATTCTCCAGAAGGTGGTATAATCTGTTTGATATTAGATGCTTCTCAGCTACTTCCTCTGGAGTCTTTTTTAACAATGCTGCATAAGAATTCCAGTGATCAAAAAAGTATAAATGGAAGGTCTCCTTTTCATCTCAGATTTATTTATTTGTTCCCTCCCTTCTCCTTTCAAGAAAGTACTTACTGAGTGTCCTGAAGTGACAAAGAGCACCTTACTTTTCCCATTATAAGGTTTTTACCACCCCTTGTTTCTTGTCTAATATTCACAAATTTCTGCTGGAACAGAGAGAACATAGTCCCCAGAAACAAAGACACAGATGATTTAGTGTCTGAAGTTCAATAGGAGAACTATAACATTGTATACTCACAACCAAATTTTATTAAGTTGGAAGGAAACCAAACCTTTCATAGAAATCAGCTCATAATGATTCAAACTTTGAAAAGGTACAGGGGAAAGATCATTGCTTAGGAATGAAAGACCAGAAGCAGTCATATTAGTGCTGACAGCAGGGAACAACAGGGACACAGAGAACAGGACAGGTTCTTTGTCTTGGTCACTCTGAGTCAGAGTTATCACCTATTTTTGTGTGTGTGAGGAAGAATTTGAGAATGAAGTTACTGAGTATACCATATATGTCTTTGTGTAGTGGGTGCTATTTTCACAGAGGAATGTGAAAATGGAATTCCTTTCATCTAGACATTTCCAGATGAGCTCCAGCATTTTCTGATGTTTAACTAACCCAGGACTTTCTGCATTCCTGTCCTTCAATTCAGAAGTCAACTCCATCTCCAGCTTTGGGGAGCTGTCTGAATCTAGTGCATCAAGACACCACAGTTTACTTGCATCAATCTGGGTTCTGTTCCTTTGGACTTCCTATCTTCTCCAGAGCTACAGATTGTTTCTCAGCTAACATCCAGGCTCTTTAGCTATTTTACTTTTATACTTCCAGATGGGACTACTGAAGATGTCTTGGACTTTAAGCCCACTGGGGTCTAGGCTGCCCTGCAACCCTTCCTCCCTGACTACATCATGGAAACAGAAGGAGGTTGGGCAATTGGGCATGTCCTGAGTTTCAGAGAGGCAGACTGCATACTCCCCTTTACTCTGGGAATTCTCAGAATGTATCTTTCTCTGGAGCTCTGCCTATAGAGTAGTGGGTATGGATATTCCCTCTTCGTTATAGGCTCTGAGGGTCTTTAGCTAGTTTGTGATAGAAGGCTGGGATAAAATCTCCTATGATAACAGCTTTGTTCAAATATGACTGTCATACTGGTAGACTGTTTGAAAATTAAAACCTAAGAATTTTATGTCTTATCTGTGATCTGATTCTGCTTTTTTGAGGTGAACTTATTTCTAGCTTGTTCTAAAGTTTGGAAAACCACTTTTGTCTTATCCCACTATTGGATATTAGTATGTACTATAAACTGTAGAGGCTTTTAATGATGATAAGCAAAGTCATTCTTGAGAAATTTTACTATTATCTCCATAAATACCAGGTTCAGTAATGCCTCTGCCTGTCTTCACAGGGAAGTAAGAGCCCTAGATTTCTTTTCTGAGTATAGTTTTAATGGTTAGAGGGGGTAAATATAAAAAGCAGTTTTCTGAAGAACTTTATTTAACCATTTATTTCTGTCTGCAGTAGCAACAGTTGTTAATGTGAAATGACAAAGAATCATGAAAGAGAGATATATTAACATTTTAACTGAGGATAACAAAATATGATATTTGGTTAACTCATTTTACTACTTGGGCCCCTTTAGATATAATTTATAGCTGAAAGATCTAAATCAACCACTTTATAGGAAACTCATTAAAGAAAAGTCATGAATTATATGTATTATATAATCCTTATTTGGAGAGGAACACTGAATGGGACCTTAAATTGTATTAAATAAGTAGAGTTTCAGGCTATTGAGTACCTAGTTGTTTAAAATTTTATCAGGTATTTGTTGGTGTTTTCCAAGCATTTTCTTTAGGACTCTCAAACAAAATTGGCCACATGGAAGTTAAAGTGATGAAGATGAATTTAATTTAGGACTATTGAAATAGGGGAAGACAGATCCCTGTATAGTAATAAGCAACATTTCAGATATATGAGGGATAAATGGGGATTCATGGGCAAAGAACAGAAAGTTGACAGTTGGAAAATTGTTAAGAGAAGGCATCAAGTCTTCGGGGAATTCTGGCTGAACAAACCTAATAGGATTTCTGCTGAAGGCAGGCCAGGTGATCAGATACCCAGTGCTGGGAGGGAAGAATTTTGAGACACAAGAATAATGAGGCATGAGGGTGGGGGATTCTTGTTAAGCTGCACTGACAGTGTTAGCTAAAACTGGATTTTGCATGGAAGTGCACAGAGAGGCCCAGGAGAAAATCTAGAGGCCTGAATAAAGTTTGGCCAAGCATTAAGTCCTTGTGAGGATATAGCCTACAGGAAGCCAAATCACAAAAACAAAAACAAAACAAAAAAGTAAAACAACAGAGAGTTTCTTGGCAAGAAGAGTTTGAGAAAAATTTGAATGCACCTTTGGGACAGTATTTTAGATAATCTGTACCCAAATTGCTATTTTTTTCCATAGGTTTCCAAAGTTTCGTTGGAATGAAGTGAAAAGGATAGATCAATTGGAAAGAAGATTCAACTTTATTAATGTGTATATAGGTATATAGGTAATTACAAAGGGTGATTACCTACTAGACCAACATGATTCAGAAACTTAACCACACCTCTCCTTAGAGGAGGTGGGGGAATGGGAAATATATGATTATATATATATATATATATATATATATATATATATATATATATATATGGAATAGTAAATGATTTTAGGAGAATTTGATCGACTTGGAAAATACACAACAGTCTGGGACAAAGTCTGTTGGGCCTGCAGAACAGACAAGAGTTTGTAAATGATTCCCTCATTTGAGCCATTGAATGGGACCAAAATAGAAGACAATGGGGTGTGCTAAGTCTTCCAGGTGTGCTGATAGAGTTCTGTCTTTCTTCTTGTGATATGAATTTAGTTAATGAAAACTCAGGGAAGGTACCAGAGTTTAGTTGGGTTTAGTTGGATGCAGACTTTAGTTGGGTGCAGACTTTAGGCAAGTAAGTGGGCATCAGGTTAAAGCCTCTTTTACCATCTTAGTTTGTCTGATTTAAAATAATCAATATACCAGAATACCGTATTTTGGGGTTATAGTCCTTTTCTTATTTATTAAATATTAGAACTTAATATACTGACTTTTTATTTTCTACAACTGATCGTGATATTTAGGATTTATTAAATGTCTGATTTCATAGGAATGGCTTTGAGGAAATATGGAAAAGACAAAGTGGGCTTTGTTTATCTTTAGGTTTATTTTAATTATACTGCTTGTTGACATTTTTAGTCAGTATTCAAGGTTAAAAAGACACATTGGAAATTCATTTTTAGGAGAAGTTTATAATATATAATAAAATTATTAACAATTAAGGAGGTGGAATTTTCTTCTTGCCTTCTTAAAATTAAAATAGAAATTAGCCTTCCTAATTTCTTCAAGGATATGCTTGACTCTATGAAGACGCTTTTACCTGGCCATCTGCAAAAATGTTATTTTTCATTGGGTGGTGCTAGATTAAAGGAAGGCAGCTGTTATAAATTGCTAAAAATAATATACTGAACTGTAAATATGAATCATCACTTAGATTCCAACATATTTATTTCTTCTATTTACATACGATCCTATTGCTAAAATAATTTGAAGGGGTTTATGATTTCATGTAAAGAATTTTTTATGAAGACCATAATAAGTAGAGTGAACACAGCTGTAATTACTATTCCAGTCCTGAACGCCACTGTGATGAAGTCATGGAATTATGATCTCTTCTAAGCTTATAATTGTGTGTGACCATATGTACGAGTTTATATTATTACAGTGGGATCCTCAGAAAGAATCATACTCTGGAAACATTTAAGACAAAATAAGCCTTTCTGATCTGTTAATAAAGTAAACCATCTTGATTTTAAAAGGATAAATCATATGTTAGGGACAAAAATGTCAAGTTGTTTGTGTGGGGTCACAGCTCAGTGTTCTCTTCACAAACAGCACACACAGACAAAAAAAAAAAAAGTTCTGCAGTTGTTTTTATGGTTTAAACATAAATAACTCACATTCCAAAAATGTCTCTTCAGGCTAAGTCAGCATCATTTCAAGGTGTTTTTTTTTCCCTCTCTGCGTTTATGCTGGGCCTGGAGAGTGTCTCTTACAGGAGTAGGATTTGTTCTGTAGAATAATTGGGACATCAGTGACCAGTCAACCCTGGGACACAGGGAGGAAAGGAAACACTTCAGGGCTATTATATACCTAACACTGACTTCATAAGAGGCTGGGCCTGGTGAGAAAAAGGCCTGGGCCTCCAAATGTCTGCATTTGGAGGTTCTGCAAAAGGGTTTCCCTCACAATGATTCCTTTATGCAGCTCACATTTTTCTGCAAGAAGTGCAGGACAGAAATGAAAATTGTGAGTTGATCTACCTGCTCAGGATATCAAACTTATTAAAAAAACAAACAAACCATAATTCCCTCAACCCTTCTGACCTCATTACCTTGTCTGAGAGAACAAAAGGAACTTGACCTTTTTTTTCTACTTTTTTTTCCCTCCTGCTTCTGGAACTTGGCATGTGAATTTGGAAAAGTTAAAAACATATTTTGCTGTTAGACCTATTCAGAAAGAAAAAATACATTTAAGTTTGTATGATTTTCAACTTTCAAGGAAAAATATCCTAAATTCAACAAGCAATGCATTTTTAAGCAAATAAAAAAGCATAATTTACATTAAATTGCTGATGAGTTTTAAAACACTAAAAAATTATCTATTGAAATAATTTGCATTTTATTGCTTATTTCAGAAAACTTAAAAACTGTAGAAAATATGACATAAAAATAATATTCTCATAATTTTATTGCCCAGAGGAATGTCCTGTTGATCTTTTAGCATATTTTCTAAACATATATTAGGCAATAAATAGCAATACAATCTGCATTCATTCAATAGTTTTGTTTGTGACCATGATGATCTTATCAGTTAATATCACAAAGAGTCAGCACATTCTGACATCCCTAACTGTCTATTATCATAAAAGACAAATGACATAAAACAACACCTTGGCTTTGGGACTATCTGGATCTTCACACAATTCTTTGAACAGTCAAATCAGTGAGTTCAGAAGCTGATTCCTTCCTTCAGTTAAGCCTTCAGATAGGACCTCACCCCTGGCAAACTGCTTGACTATATATGACACTATACTGCTTATGAAGAACCCTAAGCCAGAGGCATCAAGTTAAGTTTTAGGTGAATTCCCAGCACATAGAAACTGTGACATATGTTATTTCAAATCTCTGAATTTTAGGGTAGTTTGGAGCTAAGACACTGCATAAAGCAGTTAAAAAAAAAAAAACACCTTTGGTATTATACAAACTAGCACTCTGGTTACTATATAAACTGCCTCTCAGTTTGTAGTGTAATGTTGGTTAAGTCACTTAAGCTCTCTGATTGTTAAGTTCTTTGTTCATAGAGTTTGATCAGATTAATATTTCCCAAGCTTTAGTGATTAATTTAAGACTTTCTAATACTTTCTATATCTACTTATCTTTACATAGTAACACAATGCAAAATTACCTTAAGCCAATTAGGCTATTCAGCAAAATCTGTTTGTTAAAAAATTGGTAGTCCTATAATAGTTACAAGCTGGTGCATAATATTTTTCTCCTTCTGACACCTTGGTTATCAGGTGATATGTTATAGTGAGTGAAAGTCTCAGACTAAAGTTGGTTAAATATACAAACATTGTAAGAATTCGATATTATGTAGTGTAAGATGCACAGTAATTTTATGGACCAGAGAGAATGGAAGAGGCACTGATAATCATAATTACAAAATATCATTGATTATAAGATACATCTAATTCTAGGCATACTATAATGTCCAAAAAATGCACATCTTAAAGAAATAAGGTATTAGCACCTGAACACTAAATGATGTCGTTCATTTTATTCAGTACCTTTGAAGTCCCACTTCTGCCCTAAGAACGGTAGGCCTAGAAAGAAAGACTTACTCCAAAAGGGAAATCTTGGTTTTCTGACACCAGAATCAGTCATCCTTGTAACAAGATTAGGATATAGGGTTCCCCATGTAGTGGAATGATGGAGGATCATTATGGCTTCCAATCCTGAGTGCTCCTGATATTGTGTGGCTTTGCAGGGCCTGTTTAGTATTCTTAATTCATCACCAATCTTGAAGAGCAAGCATGTAACCTAATAAAGATTATTTCCAACATATCTTACTTTAATTAACAAAGCCTATGGTGCAGATTTTGCTGTTTGGTGTTAACCTTAAATAGTAATTGACCATTCATGGAATGCAAAAGAAATAACTGTTCAAAATACACATCCCACTGTTTGTACTAAAGCATTTTAAGATAAATTACCACATACACAGTATATAACACTTCGTTTTTACTAAACTAAATTTATCTGTCACTACTATAAATGGAAAATGAGGAAGGATGTTACAAATAGAACTTAACTATAAAAATGAACACATATATGAAATAAACACTAGGTGCCATTGTCTAGTTAAGGTTTTAAGCTTGAGGTCTGCTCCCATTTGTTAAAAAAAGATTAATAATTGAGATTATTTTACTTGAATTAATTAAAAGGAGAAAAACTAAATTAGACCATTATTTGAAAATATTTAATGCTCTGAAAGTGTACCACCAGACTTTGGTCCTATACTTGGAAGGAATTAACTTTGAAGATTTCAAAGTCTGCAATAGATCTAATACTTTCTGAGATGAAATTTTTCTTGTTCTTATTTTGTAAAGTTGTAGTTGGAAATATATGTCACCTCAGAAAACAGTACATAGGTCATTGGCATCTTACACAGTTTAATTGCTGCAAATACTTGAACCAGGGAAGTATTTATTTTTCTAATAAGCTCATCAGTAAATGAGAATATTATAGACAATTATGTATTTTTCCTTATAATGTTCATATTATTTACTTGTAATGTTTCTATTAAGGAATTTTATGCTTATTAAAAAGCAGGTTCAAGTTTTTTGGTTTTAGAAAAAAACAACAAAAATTTATTTGTCTCAGAGCCTTTAAAATTTAATAAGCAATCCCCTTTCTCCATTTTGCCTGCCAGTAATGATGTTGCCATATCTGGTATTTCATTTTTGACACCACCTCATCTAAACTTCTCAAATATAGGGTTCACACTCTGTTGGATAAATATTTACAAGTGGCCCCTATAAAATTAATCACAATGTCACATAAACTAAAGACGCTTGTATTGATCACCAGAAGTTTGATTTTCTATCTTCTTTGTAACATGATTTGGTGGAATCATGGAACATCTACATTGTTTTTGAACTTGCTGCAGAAAGAACTCTTCTCTATGTAGGTCTTAGAGAAAAAAAGGGAAAAGTTTTTTTGTTTTTTTTTTTTTTTTTTGTCTTCAAAGAGTGAAATAAGTTCTGGTGTCTGGAATCAATCACCTGTTGACAACTGACACTCATACATTTCTAATAGTGGGGTGGGGAGTTCAAGGACAAACATTTACAGTTTCTTATAATTTTCCCTATTCATTTTAAAACTTGTTCTCTAATATGTATTATATTAGCCTGACAAATGATTTGAGAGAAATTTTATTCGGATACTTAAAAAAAATTCTTCAACAATCTCTCTGAATTTCTTTCATGCAGTTTTATAAAGAACAAAAACATCCAAGCACTGGTAATTCTGTTTCAGAGCTGTATCATAAAATGCTTATCTCTTGCTTCCATTCTCTAATAGTTATTCATTTAATTTTAATTTTAATACAATAAATATTCAATAGTTCTAAAGTTTAATATAGAAAGTAGATTTTTGTTTATTCTTAATATTATAATAATTATTCCAACAGTATTTTCCCCTACAACCTAACTAAATTTTAATAACTAAAAGTGACTTATATTATAATGAGAAATAAAAGTACAATGGCAACTGAAAGTAAAATTATCAATTAGTTGTTGGAGCTTTCTTCGATGGTCTTTTAATCTCTACTAGCATTCAGTTGTTTCTGTTTACTGATTCTTTATCTTCCAAAGTTCACTTTCTTTTTTTTTTTTTCCTTTTTTAATTTTTTATTGTGGGTTGTTCAAAACATTACAAATTTCTTGACATATCATATTCGACACTTTGATTCAAGCGGGTTATGAACTCCCACCTTCACCCCATACACAGATTGCAGAATCACATCAGTTACACATCCATTGATTTACATATTGCCATACTAGTGTCTGTTGTGCTCCGCTGCCTTTCCCATCATCCACCCTCCCCCCTCCCCACCTCTCCCCTCCCCTCCTCTCTCTCTACCTCCTCCACTGTATAACCCTGAGGGTCTCCTTCCATTACCATGCAATTTCCCTTCTCTCTCCCTTTCCCTCCCACCTCTCATCCCTGTTAAATGTTAATCTTCTTCTCCTGCTCTTCATCCCTACTCTGTTCTTAGTTACTCTCCTTATATCAAAGAAGACAATTGGCATTTGTTTTTTAGGGATTGGCTAGCTTCACTTAGCATAATCTGCTCTAATGCCATCCATTTCCCTGTAAATTCTATGATTTTGTCATTTTTTAATGCAGAGTAATACTCCATTGTGTATAAATGCCACATTTTTTTTATCCATTCGTCTATTGAAGGGCATCTAGGTTGGTTCCACAGTCTTGCTATTGTGAACTGTGCTGCTATGAACATCGATGTAGCAGTGTCCCTGTAGCATGCTCTTTTTAGGTCTTTAGGGAATAGACCAAGAAGGGGAATAGCTGGGTCAAATGGTGGCTCCATTCCCAGCTTTCCAAGAAATCTCCATACTGCTTTCCAAATTGGCTGCACCAATCTGCAGTCCCACCAGCAATGTACAAGTGTACCCTTTTCCCCACATCCTCGCCAGCACTTGTTGTTGTTTGACTTCCTAATGGCTGCCAATCTTACTGGAGTGAGATGGTATCTTAGGGTGGTTTTGATTTGCATTTCTCTGACAGCTAGAGATGTTGAGCATTTTTTCATGTACTTGTTGATTGACTGTATGTCCTCCTCTGAGAAGTGTCTGTTCAGGTCCTTGGCCCATTTGTTGATTGGGTTGTTTGTTCTCTTATTGTCTAATTTTTGGAGTTCTTTGTATACTCTGGATATTAGGGCTCTATCTGAAGTGTGAGGAGTAAAGATTTGTTCCCAGGGTGTAGGCTCCCTATTTACCTCTCTTATTGTTTCTTTTGCTGAGAAAAAACTTTTTAGTTTGAGTAAGTCCCATTTGTTGATTCTAGTTATTAACTTTTGTGCTATGGGTGTCCTATTGAGGAATTTGGAGCCCGACCCCACCGACTGTAGATCGTAGCCAACTTTTTCTTCTATCAGACGGCGCGTCTCTGATTTGATATCAAGCTCCTTGATCCATTTTGAATTCACTTTTGTGCATGGCGAGAGAAAGGGGTTCAGTTTCATTTTGTTGCATATGGATTTCCAGTTTTCCCAGCACCATTTGTTGAAGATGCTATCCTTCCTCCATTGCATGCTTTTAGCCCCTTTATCAAATATAAGATAGTTGTAGTTTTGTGGATTGGTTTCTGTGTCCTCTATTCTGTACCATTGGTCCACCCGCCTGTTTTGGTACCAGTACCATGCTGTTTTTGTTACTATTGCTCTGTAGTATAGTTTGAAGTCTGGTATCGCTATACCGCCTGATTCACACTTCCTGCTTAGCATTGTTTTTGCTATTCTGGGTCTTTTATTTTTCCATATGAATTTCGTGATTGCTTTCTCTGTTTCTACAAGAAATGCCGTTGGGACAAAGAAACTATTAGAGCTAATAAATGAATTCAGCAAAGTGGCAGGATATAAAATCAACACGCATAAATCAAAGGCATTCCTGTATATCAGCGACAAATCCTCTGAAATGGAAATGAGGACAACCACTCCATTCAAAATATCTCCAAAGTTCACTTTCATCCATCAATAGTCAAAAATACTATGTCTCCCTCCCGTGTGGGATAACATGATAGCTTAGTCATCTCTAAGGTATTAGTTACTGACTGTTTCTATTTTCCTTAAAGGCAACAAAGCCATTTGACAGCTTCCTTTTATCCAATCCAGAGTAATGACAGACAGTGATACTTTGGCACTGAAGCTGAAATGTCACAAAGAACTTTTTGTTATATTTTGCAAGTGGTAGTTTTTTTCTTTTTTATATGCATCAAAGTACACCAAGCAGATGGCTATAATTTGGCACAAGCTCTGAAGGATGACATAATTTTTCATTATTGTTATACTTTTTGTTCACTCTGTTAACAGAGTGTTTCCTTGCAAAAAAATGTGTTTCTTATTGAGGTACAGGAATACCAAGCCTGAAATTTAAAATCTAAAATATACGCTATTATCTGAGAGAAAATAAAACTTTGGAAAAAAGTGCCTGATGGAAAATTACTGGACTGTCTTTTTCCTGGTACCCAAATATATTTTCCTATAAATATTTATCATCGAATCATTTTTGTAGCTTAAAAGAAATAAATATGTATTTGGGAAAAACATAGAAGCTATTAAAACCAATAATGGCAGGGTTCATAACCCTGGAAGTTTATATGCATACTTTACTCCAGTAGCTTTAATGTTGCCATGGATGTTTTATTCTCTGGATCCAGGTGATTTATTTAGCTCATTTTTTTAAGCATAGTATTAATCCTGCACAAATTGTGCCAACTCGACAACTATGTGGTCTGATGTGAAAATAATAATAATTATATTATTAATAATAATAATACTGCTGGGTGTTTCAGGTTGTATATCATGTATGCAGTTACATTTGTCAGGAAACAGTTGTTGCATTTTTGACAAAATATTCTCTAAAATGGCTCTTGCCTTTTATTTCACTTATCTCATGACTTATGCTGATTCTGAACTATCACAAGTACTCACACTCAAGATATAGAGGCCTTGGTGTGGGTAAGAACAGACTTGAAAGAGTGTGAGTAACAGCATGGATTGTATATACAAATAGTCAGACTCTGTCTCCATGACTACAGTACGGGAGTCATTTAACTTCAGCAACCTCCTCTACAAACAAGGAGTAAAATATGCCCAACCATGACAATTAAATAATACTGTGTTTGTCATATAGAAGTTGCACAAATAATGCACATACATTTTTTAATCTTAGAGAATTAAAATTGTTCATCAGACACTCAGGGTAGGAGGAGTGGTAACCAGGGGAGTAGTAAATATAATCAATGATAATAATTATAATTTATTGACATGAATAATATAATTTTTTTCTTTTTTCTCAGACTGATTTATTCTTTCACATTTTAGCAAGATCAACTTAAGGAATGGTGACGTTGTAGACATTGGGCCTGGAATCAAGGTAGCTGGCCTAGTTAGCTTATCTATTTGCCTTCTTTTCTCACTTTTCCTGGTCTGTATCTTCCATAGTCAGGAAAATACAGTGGCACAATTCTTTTCAGTACAGTACATTTGATCAGTGAGTCTCTTCTGTTAAAATTTTACTAAATTAATGATTGTTGTTGTTTTAGGACTGCTTCTTTCCTGTTGCCATAGGGGGGTTGTAGCAAAGCTTGGGGCTAGTGGCCACTCAGGTATTTCAGAGCGCCTTCCAGATTTTTAAATATAATAAATAACATGTAATATCATTCTGCTCCTTTAAAACACCATTCTATTTTTACTCAGACACCACAGCAGCCATTCAAGGTTAGAGACTCACAAATGTTGTTGAAATTATATGGTTTTCAAAAAGCAAAATGAAACCAATTTTAAAATGAGCAAACCATTTTCCCTTTACCCACTTACCCTAAACAATTCTGAAAGCCATGTTAAAATATGTTCCTTAAGTCTTAGCTTAAGCCTGAGTCCTTTAGTTGTACATTGGGCAGGAGAGATCTATCAGGGAGGCTGGTCTCAGCATGGAAAGCTTGTCATGGGTCTGTTATTCAATTATCTCCTTTTGTGGAGTGAACTCTGATGCTGGGTTCTGGGTTTCTGCCTATTTCCCATTGTCACATCCTTTACCTCTTGATGCAGTGTGTGCTTGCCTATCAAGGCCTTATTAGAGTTCCAATGGATCTCTGGTTGACTGACCTTCCTCTGGAACTTCACCAGTCACACTTTGAGAAGTGTCATGTAATTTGTGCTAACATCCTAATAGGCTAACAATATTTGCTCGCATTTTAGAATGTGTGATTTTTGCCTGTGACCTTTATTGGAACAGTGCCATTGTTTTTGCTTGTATTTTTTCTTTGCTCCCTTCCTTCCTTCCTTCTTCAAGCCAACCTACCTACCTCCCCTGCCTCTTCTCTATACTGTACTTTGTAATACCATGGTGTTTACTTTTAAACTTTTAGTTGAAGTGCATCATAAAACACATGAGGAAAGCACATAGCTTGATGAATGAAGTCACATCCTTGTTACTATTACCTTAATCAACAGCTAGACTCCTCCTTTATCAAATTGTCACTTTTAACATACACTTTATATATATATATATTTCACAGAAATACAATTAGATCCTTCCCTGATTGAACAGTTGAATATACATTATCTTGACTGACAGTTTCTAGTGTTGTAACTTGTGGCCCTGCCCATGGCCTTGTCCTGTTAAACCTGCTTGCTGTTGACTTGGATGAGGCCCTTAGAGTCAAGCTTATCCATTAATGGCTGAGGTGGAGGGGGAAAGGGAAGCCTGCCTTTGCTTTGCAAATGCAGAGACTGTCCCTCTTCTCCACCACTCTACCTTTTTTTCTTTTCTTTTTCTTTTTTTCTTTTCTTTTTTTTTCTTTTTTTTTAGTTCAAGGGGAAAGGCAGGTGGAGCAAATAAGATATGGATCGCATTTTTCCTAATGGTCTGTTGGAAGCTTGCTCAGCTTTAAAGCCACTTTGTGTCTTTTACTTTTTTGTGTGATCATGGGATTCTTTGTGAGGTTAGCTTTATTATAATTCCCAGAGGGCAGAACATTGTGTACATTGTTTCCTAATTTGAGAGAACTCCTAGGGAGGTTCTGTTTACTAATACCTGGATTCCCTGCTTGTAGTAAATTTAGCATACTCTGGCTTAGTTTGTCCTTATTCCCTTGCTTTCAGTGTCTCCCAAACAGATGATGCTCCCAAACAGATGTTCTGGCTCTGTGCTCCAGTTTCAACCTAGCAACTTTTGGTGACTGCAGTCACTTTTCAACACAAATTTCTCTTGCAGAAGAGGAAAACCAGATCCCAACACCTGGGAAAGTCTTTCTATGACCTTTGTCTTGCTATTTTCTGCTTAATCACTACAGTATAATTTACTTAGATTGCTGCTACATCTCTCACTTTCCTTCTGTTCCAGGATACAGACCCATCTTTTCTATAAATGTAAGATTTTCTTTCTGCTGCTGAGTGCAGTTCAGAAACATTATTTTATTAGTCTTTAAATTTCAAGTCCTCAATAGTAATCGATACACAATGAGTAAATAAGCTAACGAGAATCTGTTTTGTTGACTGCACATTTCAGAAACCACCTAATTCTTCCAAAACAACAACAACAAAAAAAATGGAGCTTCATTTGTCCGTCCATTTCCTTACATCCATATTCATTTTATATGACCTCCTTTTAGTTGTCCTCACTAATGGATGAGAACAGAAACCATAAAGTCATTAATATGCAATTGAATCCCCTACCCATTTGGTTTTGGAATACATTTGACTTTGGAAGGCAAATTTATGTCTAAAGCCTGGAGGAGACATTGCCAATAAATCAAGAATTCTTGCTATCTCACAATTTAAGAGGAACTGGGAAGATCTCCAATTCAACTCTCTTTTCTATTTCCCCTCCCTCCCCTTTCCCACATTATATGTGGACATCTTGGCTGAAGACAAGAATGAACAGAAATGCCCTCTCACATCTTTCCTGGGGGAAAAAAGCTGTCATCTAAATGTCTAGAGTTAAAGGTCTTCTTTGCATAAGATGTTCAAAATTAGTCTCAAATCCTTTTAGAAAATCATGGTATAGAGTAAATACACTATATGCCACAGGCATTGGGGAGATGCAGATAGAGCCTAATCTTAAAGTAGGGGTGACAAACCATTTTACAAATAAAAAAATTCATGCAAGGCAGTAATAATAATCACCTGCATGGTACAGATAAATAAAATCTATGGGCTTTTAAAGGAAGAATAAATCATTTTACCTGGAAGCAAAGAGGAACAAGAAATGGAGGGAGTAAATTTTATCTAGGCTTGGCATGACAAATTCATTTGTAGTGGTAGAGTAAGTTAAAGGCTTGAGATTGAGGGATTGACCTGAATAAAGGTGTAGAGGCAGAGCACAGCCAGTTGCATTAGGAAAGCAGGGCAAATATATGGCAGCAGTGACATAAGAGAGGAAAATGCATAGTGGGCTTAAGGTGTGTTTATTTGTGTTGAATGAACAAAAAAGTATGACATGATAGAATCACCAAAATGAAAGAAGATTATATGGCAAATAGCTGGTATAAGCAAAAACCAACTAGGAAGTACTTCCAGTAAGAGAAAAAATATGCAGTAAAATGTCCTTGAATATGATGCTAATCATGCCAGTTTCATGGACATAGAAGCTGTGGAGTGTGTGGAATCCCATAGTATGAGGGCAATATACTTGATTTAATGCTCCACTCTGCAGTGGCCTTGAAATTATTAATAATTTTTGAATAAGGAACTCCACATTTTCATTTTGTACTGAGTTCTGAAAATTATGTCATTGGCTTTTCTGATAACATGGAATTTAACAAAGGGGACATGAACAAGCATGAGAAGAAAGAAGAGGAGTAACTTGGAGACCAAAGTGTAAGATTCTATAGTCATAAATTGGAATCTCCATATTATAGGCAATATAAGAAGAATAGGATTGGGATTGGAGCAGGCAATTGTTTGGAACCATTGTGTTTAAGTATTGAAGAGAAGAGGCCTGTAATAGGGCCTAAGGTAGACTTGAAAAAATGTCAAGGACAGTAATAAGTTAGAAGCTAGAGAGAAAGTCAAAGAAAGCATATATTCTATACTCAGTACAGGTAAAAATGCGGTGCCCCAAACCAAGCCACAACACAAGTGCCCTGTAGAAGGAGGAAAAGAGAGTAGACTGGAGAAGCCCTATTGAAGAATACAATGCCAAGTCTAGATGACTATGTTTCTTGTGGTTTCACACAAAAATTGGTGAGCAAATCTATCTTGCATAGAAAGAGGAAAAACATGTTTTAGTTTGTGTGATGGATGGACTCAAGGAGGTCCTAGAGATGGGAACCTGGAGTTGCTAGGATAGTGCAAGCATAGAAACAGTTTTAATAACAAGAGCTAACATTTTGACAAACACTCTGCTAAGCTTTTTCTGTGTATCTTTTCTTGTTGTAGAAGGACCATCAGATGGTATGTAATAGTCTTCTTAGAGGGAAAATTAGCATCTTATAAGGGAAGAAGGACCTGTGAAAGCTAGATTTAGAAGAAATCTCATTATTACATTTTGTTTCTGTATTTAAGACACTTCCCTTACTCATGAAAAAAAAAATATTTGCTTCAAGACATTATTTGCCCTTTGGACTCATGAGATTTATTTTTGATATTACATTTTTGTATAATAATTGGGATATCAAGATAATTAAGAGATATAAAAACACTGTGTAGTTGTCATAAACTTTAGAAATAAACAAAAGAGGTTAACTACATTTGCACATTTGCTTCTGAGTTTCAGAAACTCAAGCTAAGCTTAAGGACAGGTAGGTTAATCAAAGTATACTGGGGCCTAGTGGATATTTTTCAGTTATAGTTAATCAAAATTCCATCTTTTATATATGTTGTTAAATATATGAATCCCAAATTCTCAATGTAGAAAACAAGAAAATTAAATATCCCAGCTTTTTTTAGAAGTCGATGTGGCCATATGTTCAGGTGGGAGTACCTGAAAGCCTCCTTTTCTCAAATAAAATATCAAAGAGGGAAGGATTTTGTACCTTTCTTTTTACCTGTTCTTCATCCTATCTGAAATTAGGATAAGTACCTGGCAGAGTCTCACCAAACCTAAGAGTGTAGGTCTCTTTTATTATGATAAATGCTTTAATGTAATTATGATGGATCAGGGAAGGTGGACAGTACCTGGGTCCTTGATGGCATCTTGAGTTCAACCCTGGACTTCTTGTAATCCAAGAAAAATTATTTTTTAAAAAAACTGAAGCCATTTTTGATTGAATTTACTATTCCTTATAGTCAGTGGATAATTTTTGGCTTAATGCACTGAGTATTTCAGAGAATCCAAAGGTAACCATGTGATTAGTTTTTAAGAACACAAAGGCACAAATGAAATCATGATTCTTGCTGCAGCCCCGCTGGCTGGGCAAAATAGCCGGGGGTGATGAGCAACTTGTGTACATTGATACAGCAGGAGTAGGAGCCGTTTATTGTAGGACAGGAGGGGTATATATACATTACACACAGCTTATCTTAATTAACATAAACTAGATACAGCAGTCAACCAATAAGGAATCTCCACACTTAATGGCTCGCTGGCATTAGTTCACAAACCACTCCCTCTGGCAAAATGCCAGGCGCCATCCTGACTTGTTTACAGACCCTAACATTTCCCCTTTTTGTTTAATTGAAATAACAACCATAGTGGTTTTTACACAAACACCATAAATAATCTGCTACAAGCAGAAGGGGAGGATACAAAATGCCACAATACCAAGCCAATTGATGGCTCCATGCAAGAAGCCCTTGGAAAAATTATACCAGCAATGACACCGTTAGCAAACATACCGAGTTACAATTTGTTGTAGATTACAGTTTGTTGTCTCAGTCCAGGTAAAGCAGTGTCTCAATAGATTAACGCACAGTCCAGGTAAGTTCTGCAGGCAGTTAGCTTGATCCGAAGTTTCCCCTTCGGCTGTGGCTCTCAACACTCAGCAACACTGGAAATTCTTCCACCCTCGTCCTCACCAGCACTGGGATAAAGGCAGGAACTCTGGCAATGATGTTAAAGAAAATCCTGTAGTATTCTAGCAGGCGCTAAGAAAACAACCTTCTGAACAATTTAGTACATTATCTCAAGGTTTTTTACATTTGAAATAAGCCTTAATAGTGCTCATTACTCATTAGCTTCCAGGTGTGGGAGAACCATTGTAGTTACTGGCCTTGGAAATGATCAAACTTCAGGGATGCGGCCGCCTGCAGCCTCCTGGGCAGCCCCAGATGGCCCCAGGGATTCTATTTCTGTTTTCTTTCAACTTTGGCTTCATTCTCTACTTGCAGCAGAGTAGCATTGGTGGTGAAGGGCAAGGAAATTCCTACCTCCCAGGTTTATATTTCATAGCTCCTGACACCAGGAGACTTTGATTTCAGGTCCCCAAATCATGAAGATCTGTTTTCTTGTCTGGGCTGAGGTCAGATTCCATTTCTGTATCAGTCAATTTTGGCAGTTCCCAGGAAAGCCATATAGATGAAGAAAAGATGAGAGGCATCTTGGGCACGTAAAACAATCAGTCTCCATTGTGATTTGCATCAGTTACAGGAGAAAACTATATTATGTATCTGATTGCCCACTATGAGCTACATATTTTATGTGGTTAAGGAAAAGAGTAGTTGTTTCATCCTTTTATTTTTTTTTACTTTTTATGGATTAATTTCAATACTCAGATTTAATAAAATTGTCAAAATAGATGAAATTTCCATGACATAATGAATTTGGGTAATTTCAGAAAGTCCAAAAAACTAGAATCTTTTTAGCCCAAATGGTTCCTTTGAATATAGCAGCTCATAACATAAGAATCTCTAATAAACTTCCCCAGCATTTGAAGATATAGCCATCACTTTTGTGATTGGTAACAGAAGCTTTTATCCTTCCACATCCCTTCAGTGATCTCACTGTTTACTGTTCATGCTGTATAGTGGCAGATGTTTATTTGCTCTGTATACAATGGTTTATTGGAATGTTCTCTTCAAATTGGAATTATTTGTGTTTTAAATTTTGAACTTACTTACTATCTATGTGTAAAACTCTGCATACATTTTTGCTGTGGATACAGTATCCATAATATTTAAAATAACAAGAAAGATGTTTCTCTTTTTAATATATGTTTATCATATTTTTACCCTAAGCCTATTGATATTAGTTAAATATTGTTGTTTCCTAGCAATGATATCCTTTGATGTATGATACATTCTTATTGGAATCCAGTTTCTGTAGTGGACTGCATTTTAAAAAAGAAGTTAAATCAATTTACAGATCATTTTACATGTCCTTCTTACAATGTGACAATGACACTCTCATGATTAATTGGGGATTCTGGTTTCTCTCTTTGAATCTGGGTGTTTCATCAATGTCTGGTGCAATAGAACGTGACAGAAATAACACTGTGTAATTTATAGGAGTAGTCATAAAAGATGAACTTGCTCTCTCTCGCTCTTTGGTGGTTTGTCTTGGGGACCTAGCTATTGTGTTGTAAGGAAGTCTAGGCAACATGAAAGGCTGTATGTAACTATTCCAGGCCATGGCTGCATCTAAATTCTCAGCTGAGAGCCAAAGTCAACTGTTAGACATGTGAGTAAATGATTCTTCATTTGATTCTACACATCAGCCTTCAATTCCTCTAGATGAGGCTTTGTTATTTTATGGCACTAGGTCCTGGGGATAAGTTTTTGACACAGCAATGGTACTAGAACAGAGTTTATTCTGTTTCTGAAAGGCATTTATGGGTCAAAAAGATGAAAAATAAAATCTCTCTATTTTAATTGGTGCTGGGGACTGATCTCAGCAAAAAAAGTATGCAGAGTTTTACACATAGACTGATCTACCACTGAATTACACACAAAGCATCTTTATTGATTGATTGAAGCAGGGTCATGCTATGTTACCCAGGTTATACTCAAACTCCTGGACTCATATGTCCTTCCACCTCAGCCTCCCAAGTATGTCTCTTTCTAGTAACCCTATACACTATATAGTATAAAAAGCCTTTACTTGCTCACAATTAGATATTCTAAGGAAGCTGTTCAGTTGTAGATTCTTTTTGCTATTAAATTACTTAAAAAAAATCACAGTAGGCCTGGGTTCATCCCACCACTGGCAGACACCAGCTGGAGTCCACCCTCCTGCACTAGACTGCCCCTTCCAACCAGCAGGCCACCACAGGAGGTCAGGCCTGGACCAGATCTGCTCACTGACTTGTGCAGGACCCAGGTTCAGGGTAGATCCAAGTTCATCACCCCCTCCCCCCACCTAGGAGCCCAAGCCTAACCCACTTTCATCTTGGGACACTGCAGTCATCACCATAGACTTCCCCATGCAGTAGCCCCTACCTTTTTGACAACAGACAGGACCTATAAGCAGCTGCATCTCAGAGCAGGCATCCCAAAGATGGACCCTTTCAGCCCCATCTCTGTAAGACTTTGCATTCATCTTGAGGCACCACCAATATTATCTTGAGTTACCTCGGCTATCACTGCCTTTAGTTGCAGTAGCATACATTGAGGGACACCAGCAGGGTCTGTAAGCCCAACATCAAGGTGAGGCACAACAATCTGCATGGGTACTACAAAAATATAGGGTAGAAACTGTAATATCTCAGGTCCACACTGCAAGAAAGAAAGACACATAGATAACATGGAAAAACAAGGGAGAAAAGTGCCCCAAACAAACCAGGATACTACAATAACAGAACCCATGGGCAGCAAAGTTGATGAAATGTCAGAGAAGGAGTTCAGAAGGTTTATAATTAAAATGATCTGTGAATTAAAAAATGACCTAAATGAGCAAATACAGGCAAAAATTGATCACTCCAATAATGAGATAAAAGAGCAAATACAGGTAGAAAGAGATTACTTCAAGAAAGAGATAGGGATTCTGAAAAAAAAGTCAGAAATCCTTGAAATGAAGGATACAATAAACAAAATAAAAACTCAATAGAAAGCATAACCAACAGACTAGACCACTTGGAAGAAAGAACGTCAGATAAAGAAGACAAAGTATACAATCTGGAAAATAAAGTTGACCACACAGTGAAGATAGGAAGAAACCATGAAAAGAACATCCAAGAATTATGAACAGTATCAAAAGATCAAATCTAAGAGTTTTGAGATAGAGGAAGGCACAGAGTTTTAAACCAAAGGAAAGCACGATTTCTTCAATGAGATAATTTCAGAAAATTTCCCAAGCATGAAGAACTTATCGGAAACCAAATATAAGAGACTTACATAACACCAAATGTACAAAATTACAACAGATCTACACCAAGGCACATTACAATGAAAATGCCTAGCATACAGAATAAAGATAGAATCCTAAAAGCTACAAGAGAGAGGAATCAGATCACATATAGGGGGAGAACAATTCGTATCTCAGCAGATTTTTCAACCCAGATCCTCAAGGCCAGGAGATCGTGGAACAACATATACCAAGCTCTGAAGGAAAATGGATACCAATCAAGAATCTTATATCCAGCAAAACTAAGCTTTAGATTTGATGATGAAATAAAAACCTTCCATGATAAACAAAAATTAAAAGAATTTACAACTAGAAAGCCTGCACTACAGAACATCCTCAGCAAAATATTCCATGAAGAGGAAATGAAAAACAATGATGAAAATCAGGAAAGGGAGGGATTACACTAAAGGAAAATCTAATCATAGGAGAAACAAAGTCACATTAAATGCCAAAAATAAACAAAAAATGCCTGGGAATACAAATCATGTCTCAATAATAACCCTGAATGTTAATGGCCAATCAAAAGACATAGACTAGCAGATAGGATTAAAAAAATCCCAAAAATATGTTGCCTCCATGAGACTCATCTCATAGGAAAAGATCCACAGACTGACGATGAAGGGTTGGGAAAAATCATACTACTCACAAGGACTGCAGAAGCAAGCATGGGTTTCCAACCTCGTATCAAATAAAGTAGACTTCAAGCTAAAGTCAATCAAAAAGGATAAAGAAGGACACTACATACTGCTCAAGGGAACCAAACACCAACAAGACTTAACAATTATAAATATAAATGCCTCTAACAATGGAGCATCTACCTTCATCAAACAAGCTCTTCTCAAATTTAAGAGTAAAATAGACAACCACACAATAATTTTCAGTGACTTTAACACACCTCTTTCACCACTGAATAGATCTTCCAAACATAAGCTGAACAAAGAAACTATAGAACTCAATAATACAATGAATAACTTATACTTAACTGACATATATAGAATATAGATGCAGAAAAAGCATCTGACAAAATACTGCACTCCTTCATGTTCAAAACACTAGAAAAATTAGCGATAACAGGAACATATCTCAACATCATAAAGGCTATCTACGCTAAGCCCCAGGCTAACATCTTTCAAAATAGAAAAAAAAAATAAAAGCATTCTCTCTGAAAACTGGAACAAGATAGGGATGCCCTCTTTCAATACTTTTATTTAAACATAGTTCTTGAAACACTGGCCAGAGCAATTAGACAAAAGAAATTAAAGGGATACACATAGGAAAGGAAGAACTCTAATTGGCAATATTTGCTGATGATATGATTCTATACCTATAAGACCCAAAAAGCTCCACCAGAAAACAAGTAAATGAATTCAGCAAAGTAGCAGGATATAAAATCAACACTCATTACTCAAAGGCATTTCTGTAAAAAAAAAATAAAATAAAATACTTGGGAATCAATTTAATGAAAGAGGTGAAAGATTTATACAATGAAAACTGAAGAATCCCAAGGAAAGAAATCAAAGACCTTAGAAGATGGAAAGATCTACCTTGCTCTTGGATAGACAGAATTAATAGTTTCAAAATGACCGTACTAACAAAAGCACTGTACAGATTTAATGCAATTCTGATCAAAATCCCAATGACATTCCTCATAGACATAGAAAAAGCAATCATGAAATTAATTTGGAAAAATAAGAGATCCAGAATAGCTAAAGCAATTCTTAGCAGGAAGAGTGAATCAGGTGGCATCACAATGCCAGACTTTAAACTATACTACAGAGCAATAGTAGCAAAAACAGCATGGTATTGGCACCAAAACAGACTGGCAGACTAATGGTACAGAATAGAGGCACAGACTAACTCACAAAATTATAATTTTCTTATATTAGACAAAGGTGCCAAAAACATGCTTTGGAGAAAAGATAGCCTCTTCAATAAATGGTGCTGGGAAAAGTGGAAATCCATATGCAACAAAATGAAATTAAACCCCTCTCTCTCACCATGCAGAAATCTCAACTCAAAATGCATCAAGGACCTGGGAATAAAACCAGAGACCCTTGTGTCTAATAGAAGAAAAAGTAGGCCCTACTCTCCATCATGTGGGATTAGGCCCTAACTTCCTTAGTAAGACTCCTATAGCACAGGAATTAAAATCAAGAATCAAGAAATGGGATGGATTCAGACTACAAAGTTTCTTCTCAGCAAAAGAAATAATCTGTGAGGTGAATAGAGAGCCTACATTGTGGGAGCAAATTTTTACCCCTCACACATCAGATAGAGCATAAATCTCTAGGGTATATAAAGAACTCAAAAAGCTAAAAACAAACAAACAAACAAAAAACAAATAACCCAATCAATAAATGGGCAAGGACCTGAACAGACACTTCTCAGAAGATGATACTCAATCAATCAACAAATATCTGAAAAAAATGTTCATCATCACTAGCAATTAGAGAAAGGCAAATAAAAACCACTCTAAGATTTCATCTCACTCCAGTCAGAATGGCAGCTATTATGAATACAAACAGCAATAAGTGTTGGCGAGGATATGGGGAAAAAGTTACACTCATGCACTGCTGGTGGGACTGCAAATTGGTGCAGGCAATATGGAAAGCAGTATGAAAATTCCTTGAAAACTTTGGAATGGAACCACCATTTGACCCAGCTATCCCTCTCCTTGGTTCATACCCAAAGGACTTAAAAACAGCATACTACAGGGGACATAGCCAATTAATGTTTATAGCAGCACAATTCATAATAGCTAAACTGTGGAACCAACCTGGATGCCCTTCAGTAGATGAATAGATTAAAAAATGTGGCCTATATACACAATGGAATAGTAAGTCAGCAATAAAAAGAGAATAAAATCGTGCCATTTGCAGGTAAATGGATGGAGTTAGAGAAGATAATGCTAAGTTAGGTTAGCCAATCCCCAAAAATCAAATGCTGAATGTTTTCTCTGATATAAGAAGGATGAATCATTGTGGGGTTGGGAGGGGGATCATGGGAGGGATAGACAAACTCTAGATAAGGCAGAGGGGTGGAAGGAGTAGGAAGGGGCATGAGGTTAGAAATGATGGTGGAATGTGATGGACATACAGTAAATGTATGAAGAAATGAGTTGGTGTGAATATACTTTGTATACAACCAGAGATATAAAAAAATTGTGCTCTATATGTATAATATGAATTGTTAATACATTTTGCTGTCATATATAAATTTAAAAATTTAATAAAATCACATCAGGGTGATTATTTCTCACTAAAATGAAATACTAAAGTTCAAATAAGCCAGAAAAATTATTGAAGAAACAAGACCCATGATATTCTTGTGATAAAATGCTGGAATGGACTATTGATGGAGGCAGAATAATCTTAATTTCTAAAAATATTTGAAAACAACCAAAGATTTATCAGACTTCATTTGGGAGTAGTCATATAGAGTGGAACATGTTCTGAGGTTTTTTTATTGTCTTGTTGGTTTTTGAATTTCTTCAATTTATCCATTTAGTATGAGGAGAAAATTATGCATTAAAGACAAAACATGTAATTTTTCATTTTTATTTTTGTTCATGACAAAGAAGTTAGGATCTTACACTAAGAACTTTAAGATCTGACATATAAAATAAAGCCGTACAATATGGTTTCTATGAAATGGACCCAACTCTATTTTCTGCTTTTTAAATGTTTTAGATTGTGAACTTAAGAGTTTCAGAAAACTAATAAAAATGTGGATTTTATTTGTAAGATATTTAGGTTTTATTTTTCTAAATAATATCTTAATTATCATGGCATGTTATATATAACATCTTAATATCCCTGAGATTGAAATTAAGTTTTGCTTTTGCATTCTTATCCAACCATATTTTGGTTTGGATTATCTTCATATTTAACTTTATATCTTCGAGTATTTGTTGCAACATATTCCAAATTATTATAATCCTTTACCCATTTGGTAGCCTATTATAAATAAAGACTACAAACCAACAATTAAACAATAGCAGTATATCCTGAAAATGACAAGTACTATTAAGTAGAAGCTCTATCTTCTAGAATAAACTTGTACACTAAGAGAAAATTTATAGCCACTCTATAATATATCTAATATATCCCACCTTATTCATTTATGGTTTGAACCATAAATGAATAAGGTGGGATATATTAGATATATTGTAGAGTGTATGATAAATATATGTATGATAAATATAAACAAATATACAATACTTAAGTTTCTTTTTTGTACATTCGACATTGAATGATATTATGGATTATTAATGTCTCATGAAAAACTTGTGTCTTGAAAGCATAGTCCCCAATAAAGCAAGGTGCAGAGGTGGGAATTTTAGGCAATAATTAGGTCATGGGGACTGTAACCTCATCAGTGGATTACTTCATCTGATGGTTCAATAAATTGAATTAACTACTTGGCAGTAACTGTAGGCAGGTGGGGCATAACTGAAAGAAGTATGTCACTTGGAGGTAGGGCAATGGCCTTGGACTATATTTTGTCCCTGACTTTCTCTTGTCCTCTCTACTTCCTATTACCATGAGCTGAGCAGTTTCTCTGCTATACCCTTCTGCCAAGATGTTCTGCCTTACCTCAGACCCACAGCAATGGAGTCAACTGACCATGAATTGAACCTGTGAAACCATGAGCCCCAAATAAACTTTTCTTCCTCTAATTGTTTTTGTCGGGTATTTTGGTCATAATGATGAAAAGCTGGCAAACAGATATTCCACTTAGAAATAGAAAATTGTATAGGCAAGCTGTTTAAAACATTTCATTAACTCTTTCAAAATTATAAACAAAATTTGCAGGCAGTATAAGAAAAACAAACAAAATTCTTACGTAAAAATCCTTAAAAAATCAACCAAACAAACAGACAAAAACAAACAAACAAACAAACAAAAAAAAAAAAAAAAAAAACATGGCCACCCTGTTAGGTTGGGGAGGGTTCTCTTTCATCACAATGGCTCAGTTAAAGACTTTTTCTTTCTGTCTATCCCTTCAGATAACAAAGCTGCACTCTTCCTGACACTTGATAAGTCTCACATAAAACTCATGTATTCTCTGAACCGTTCCTGATCCTGTATTTCCTGTTTCAATTATGACCCAACCAACTATTCAAATTCCCAACACAGAAAAGGTAGAATAGTTCTAGGCTCTTCCTTTGTTCTCAACTATCAATTAATCCAGTTCTTTTCCATATCCTGAAAATCTACTTCTGCAATCATTGATAAAAATATGCTTTCTTCACATAGCTACTTACCATTGCTCTAGCTTTGATCCAGATAATTTTGGCATCTACTATAGTAGTCTGTCTTTCTGATTCCAGTCACATTCTTATAGCTATAAAATTCAGTTTGGATCCTGACAATCTAATGCTTAAACCATTCAAAAACTATCACCTACAAGATAAAGTAAATCTTACATAGCATGCCAGAACATCTACAATCATGTCTATCTTTTCAGTCTCCTTGATTTTATTTATTTTTTTTTTGTTTGATTTTAACCTAGTTACATGGACTCTACAACTTCCTATGCTTCCCCAAACTTTGCAATTTTTTTTTGTCTTTGTGCATTTGCTCATAAAATTGAATCTAGGAATGACATGGTAAAAGGAATTGTCTTTTATACCCCCATATCAGCTTAGCTGAACCCAATTCAGCTAATTAGTTGAATTGTTCACTTCAACTTTTTCATAGAAGCTTTTGCTTCCTATTTTTTTCCTCTGAGAACCATTGTAGAGTTTATCTCTTTGCACCGCCAAATCGTGGTACAGATGCCACACACCCAATAACTATCTGTTGAATAGAAGTAAACTGAATTAACAAGGCATATATCATAGTTGGCATAATCACAAGGTTCCTTAACCAAATTTGTTTCCATAAACTTGGCTACTGCAATCTAAACATTCAACAAATCCTTGTTTTATCTAACCAAGCAGGCATAGCTTGGTTATATTTTCTTAAAAATAGATAAAATTCATTTTATTAGTAATTAGACATATTTTACTGGCTGGACTTGGTTAGTTTCAAAGAGTGAAAGTGAGAACCTCAGAGCTCCCACAGTCTTTAAGTCTTAGTTCCTATTGCTGCTATAACAAGTCATCACACACTTACTGGCTTGAAATAACACAGATTTATTATTGTATAGCTCTTGAGATTAGAAGTTAAAAATAAAAGAGTCAGCAAAGCCATGCTCCTTTCAGAATAATTTATTCTTGCCTTTTCTAGCTTGGAGAGGTCATCTCATTCTTTGTCTTGTATCCCGGGGGATACGTCTTCCATGTTGCCTTTTCTAACTCTGACTTTTCCTATTTCTCTCTTTTCTCTAAGGATCCTTGTGATTACACTGACCTCACCTGGGCAATACAGAAGCATCTTTTCATTTAATGACCCTTAGCATATTCACATCAGCAAAATCCACTTTTCCACATACAATAACACATTAATAGGTTCTGGGTATTTGATATCTTGGATAAGACAGTGTTCTACTACTACATCATCTATTTACATTGCTATGCATGGCAGCTTTTATTTTTCAACTGGGAAATGTATGGGTTTGGGATGAGAAACTGAGGGGTTTAGAAAGAAAGTAGAAATGGAATGTTTGCTTCCCATTAGGTCCAGGGAATAGATTGAGCTCCTCATTTTGGCAAAAAAATGGTTTTGAAATGTGGATATTATTGATTGTTAGTTGGTTGTTTGGTCCCTTCTCTTCATCTATAGTAGGATCACCAAAATGTGAGCTGTCGTGATCTCCTGTCTAAATGACATAATTGATTCATGGGACTTCTCCATAGCCTCTTCTCTCTCAAATCAGTTATTCACATTATAGACAGAGCACATGCCCATAATTATCTGAAAATTTCTTAGGCTTTCCGTGTAATTATTACACAAACTGGTATAGTTGTCTTGGAAAACAGTTGGTAATACCTTATAAAGTTCAAGATACTCATGTCCTATGACCCAAGAATATTGTTCTTAAATTGTTAAATATGTTTTTTTTCTTTATTATTTATTTATTCTAATTTGTTATACATGATGGCAGAATGGAGTTCATATCATATTAGCCATATAGAGCACAATTTTTAAGTCACTGGTTGTACACAAAGTATTTTCACACCATTTGTGTCTTCATACATGTACTTAGGGTAATGATGTCCAACTTATTCCACCATCATTCCAGAGAACACACCTGAGACCATTCAGGTCTCATGAAAACCAGAAGGAATGCAATGTCTATCGATAGAAGAGTTGAATAAAATTCTGGTGTATTTACACAATGGAATAGGGTGCAGAGGTAAAACTGAATTAACTTTAGCTACACACATTGATATTTGTGACTCTCAAAATAATACAATGTAAACATAAGAATGTGACAGATGAACATATTTGAAATTATTTCATTTTTTATAAACCTGAAAACAGGCAACATTAAACAATAACAAGTATTTCTATGTCCATGTGTGGCAAAGATCAAGATGTGGGATGCTACAATGGAGAGAGGGGGCTACTATTTGAGATAGAAGACTTTTTAAGACCATATAAGCAACATTCTGTTTTTAAGCATGATGTTGGGGGTACATGGATGTTTATCTTACTTTTCTAACATTGAATATACATGATTTATATATATTTTAAAAAGAAAAAAAAAACACTAGAAAAAAAGCATTAGGAACGCAGACCTAAGTCTCAGGCACATAACTAATGGCTATTTAATTCAGCAAATGTTTGAGTCTGAGTCTTCTTATTGTAAATATAGGATTTGAAATAGATGATCTTGAAGGAGTCTTCAAACTCAAGTTCTTGACTGTTAGGAGATATTCAGTCTTTGAAAACTTGGCTATAGTGATTTTCAATAAGGCAGAACAAAATTCCTCTTAGGAAGGCTACATTGTGTTCTGATTATCATAGAGGAACATAATGAACTTGAAGGTCCTGAAGTGGTCCATCACGGTTGACCTGACTCTAAATAGAGTGAAGCATTTGTGAATGGCTAAAGAGTATATTGAACACTTTATTCCTGGCATAGGAGGAATTGTGGGAGCAGCTACTTAGGATTAATAAAAGGAATAAAAAATTATAAAATCAAAAGAGAGAATATATACCTGTCATATCAAAAGTGTTTTTGCTTTAATAGAAAATTAATTCCTAGAACGATGTGTAAATTACAAAGCTTTTTTATGCATGTTATCTGAACACAAACTGTACATTAAAAAGTGATTTAATATGCTATTTGGTCTTTGCATAGCAAGATTGGAGTTTGGCTTCAAAATTAGTTGAGGACTTTATTATTTCGATTAAGAAAAGCATTTTATCCTACGATTTTAGAAAACCAAGGAAATATCTTTCATACCATGCTCTGACCCTAAATACATAATTTAGAAGTTAACTATGTTTATTAAATACAACACATATGACAAAACATATCTTTCCTTCAACTTTAAGTTTTAATAAAACATAGAATATGCATAGGAAAGTAATGGTAAGTTAAGGATATAATTTAGGCTTACAGGCAGTAAATAAATATCTTCAAAAATTTTTATAAAATCTGACCTCCTGTCAACCTGCTAAGACAGATTCTCTATTGTGGAACACTTTCAATTACCAAAATCATATTTGAAATTTTTTTCAAGTGAAATAAAGCAATGCTCTAGACAGGTTATATATCAGTTGAATTGTTAGCATTCTGTTCTAATTTCCTCCATAAACCAAAAGTATTACGTGTCATGCTCACATCTGTGGCCTGAGCATAAAGTTGACAAAAAAATCAACCCTAATGGCTTTTCTCAATCTAAAATAATGTCTAGTTTCAACCTGTGGTTTTAAAAGTAAGTCCAGAGTGTCAAAGTAATGTCGCGACCCCTTGCCCGCAAGGAAGACGCAACTCAGGAATCTTCTTTCAGCAGTTTATTCAGGCCCTTGATATTTCTTCTTCTCTCCTCGGGTGCCCCTCCCAGCCTTAATAAAGCATCTCAAGCCCCAATGCGAAGCTGCCACGTGGAGCTTTCTCATAGGGTGGTAAGGGATTGCGTGCCAATTCTCCATATAAGGAGTTGTTTATCACAGGCCACAGTGGAAGCCGGCGCCATCTTGTAATGGCGACCATAGTCTGCAGAAACGGCAGAAGCGGCTCACCACAAAGTAATATATGTCTCATGTTCTAACCATTTTGAGTTTTCACATTGAATGTGCTTTCACTGGATCTGTTTTTTTTTAAATTTGGTTTATGATGACATTTTATTTTTGTGTGGTCTCAAATGTTCTTTATGTTGAAAGCTCAAAGCCATGAGGACTTTAGTAATCAATGAATATAACATTTTTGTTTTAGATATGCAGAAAAGTGTCCTTTTTATTCCATGGGGTCCAACTCAATAGGAAATGGAAAACTGACTCCAAAACCAGGTTCAAAGGCAGTGTCAGCTGGTGTGTGTAAAATCCTGGATGAGATGCTGATAGGAGTTGGCTACAGCCTGTATGGATGTAGCCTTATAAAACTTATGAAAACATATAACAAGATGTATCTATATCTATATCTATATATATATATATATACCTATATCTATATCTATATATATTTGTTTAGAGTTCCCTAACCTTGAAGGAAGTTAATTCACAAGTCCATCTTCTTTTCTGTGCTTACAGCAAAAGCTATAATCTGTAACATCTCTGATTTCTGATTCCCAGCATAGTCTGTCTTTAGCTTTTCCTTTTGCTTCCAATAGAGAATGGATGTCCTTTGTTTCAACTCATTGAAGTAGACCTATATTTTTCTGATTGTCTTTTTTTTCTGACCATAGTCTTTTGACTGTTCATTTGAACTGCTTCAGGATTCAGCGATCAGCTCTCTGTCACATACACAAAACTCTGATCAACCAAGTGCTAACAGGCTATATTTCAGGACTGGCACACTCCAGGAATCTGGCTTTATTCCTTGGGGAAAATTTTGTCCTGTTATTTGTTGTTGATGTGGCTCCTAGGTGACCCTAGTGAAAATATCCAGAAAGTTGAGTGTGATGTTGTTGACAGTTCCAACTCTAGCATCTGCTTGTTACGATGGACATTTAACTTTATCTGGTGGCTGATGATTTTGTTGTGGTTTAGTATTCCACTGACTGGATTGTGTTAGGTGCTATTCATAACACATGACTTGATCTCTGTGTTTTGGGAGCTGACAGTGTCTAATTCATAGAACTTGAGAGAGAATAGGGCCACCCACTACATATCTAGAAGGCCAGGGGACTTTCCTTTAGCACTTTTTTCTTTATTTTACTTTTTTCTTCTTGGCAACTAACACCCTGATTTCACACCCTTCATTCATCTGAAAAGAATAATTTGCCCAAAACAACATGAAAGACTATCTCTAAATAAATTGTTTGAATCTCAACACTGAGCTGATCTCAGACAAAAGTAAGTTATAGTTTCTGAATTTCAAACATCAGTGTCAGAGGAATAACTTTGCACAATGAGTTCTTTTCTTCATTGCCTACTAATGCACATGACCATGGACCTCAGTTTGAGTCTGTAATTAACAGATTCACATAATATTAATCCATGTATGTCCATCTAAATAACTCCTGTTAGAACAAGTAATTTCCTCAAACACAGGGGAGAATATCAGCTGACCCATTGGTGCATCAGTAATCCTTCCATATGAATGATTAGACTATTTATCACAACATTCTGTCTTCTAGCCAAAGTATGCTTTTGATCATTGGCATTATTAGGGTGTACATGGCCTATATAACCAGGAAAGAAGACCTGGAATTTTAAATTTACCAGAATATGTAAATATACAATATTCTATTCATTTTCTATTGCTATGTAAAGAATCACCTCCAAACTTAGTGACTTAAAACAATAAAAGCTTATTAAATACTAGTTTCTGGTGAAAATTGAGTGATAGCAGAGTTCTGGTGTGGGGTTTCTCTTAAGCCTACAGCCAGCTGTTCACCAGGGTGCATTCATCTGAAGGCTTAACTGGGGCCCAGATGCCTCGTTTACATGGTTCTCTTTTGTGCAGTACTGGGGATTGAACCCAGAGTGCTCTAACAGTGAGCTATATCAGAAGCACTTTTTGAAATTTTTGTTTTGAGACATTGTCTGGCCAAATAGCTGAGGGTGGCATTGACTTTCAATTCTCCTGCCTCAGCTTCTCAGTAATCTCTGGGATCATAGACATGTGTCACCACACCTGGCTTTATTCACATGGTTGTTTATATGAGATGTCCATTTATTGTCACCTGTGCCTCTTTGTAGGGATCCTTGAGTGTCCTTCAAACATGACAGCTGGCTTCCCTCAGAGCCAGTGATCCAAGAGAAAGAGCAAGGATGACACTTAATAACTATATATATATATATATATATATATATATATATAAAATTGCTATAGGATTATTCTTTTTTATTACTTCTTAGTTACACATGACAGAATCCATTTTGATAAAATTATGCAAGCGAGGATTATTCTTAATAAAGCCTAATAAACTGCTGGAGAAGTGACACAGAAATTATATATTTGTTCTCCTTTCATTTTTTGAATCATATGTTAATTATGACTCTCTTGTTGTCCCAGAATGTCAGTAGTCTTCAAGCTGGAAAAAATGCATTTTAAGTGCTCTCTTGTCCTGAAGGCCAGTTCTTACATTTCTTTAGGACTTGCCAAGAAGGGGAAACAAGAATGGTCTCATGAACCTTAGCCAATATTGCATGAGATGATAACATTTGGAGAAGGGGGATCTGAAATACGAGGAAGATCCTTTGAGAAAGATTGCTGACCTATGTAGAAGGAAGCTGTTTTCTCCTAACTAAAACTCAGAGGAAAAGATACTATATTAGTCAATGCTTTGTCATTGTGATGAAAAGGCATGACATGAATACCTTAAAGGAAGAAAGATTTATTTATTTTTTTTTTCAATAAGTTAGCAGTTTAATTTTATTAGCTTCAGTTGAAGAAGGAACTAGGTTTTTATTTAAATAGAAATGAATTCTTTTAAACTAAAATTATTAACAATCTTTTAAATGCATATTCTGGATATATAATATACCAGTTATTTTTAATCTAAAACACAAGTTAATATTTCTTAAGATATTTCTTTTTTTTTTAATTTTTTATTGTTGGCTGTTCAAAACATTACATAGTTCTTGATATATCATATTTCACAATTTGATTCAAGTGGGTTATGAGCTCCCATTTTTACCCCATATACAGATTGCAGAATCACATCAGTTACACATCCATTGATTTACATATTGCCATACTAGTGTCTGTTGTATTCTGCTGCCTTTCCTATCCTCTACTATCCCCACTCCCCTCCCCTCCCCTCCCCTCTTCTCTCTCTGCTCCCTCTACTGACATTCGTTTGTCCCCCTTATATTATTTTTCCCCTTCCCCTCACTTCCTCTTGTATGTACTTTTGTATAACTCTGAGGGTCTCCTTCCATTTCCATGCATTTTCCCTTCTCTCTCCCTTTCCCTCCCACCTCTCATCCCTGTTTAATGTTAATCTTCTTCTCATGCTCTTCGACCCTACTCTGTTCTTAGTTACTCTCCTTATATCAAAGAAGACATTTGGCATTTGTTTTTTAGGGATTGGCTAGCTTCACTTAGCATAATCTGCTCTAATGCCATCCATTTCCCTGTAAATTCTATGATTTTGTCATTTTTTAATGCAGAGTAATACTCCATTGTGTATAAATGCCACATTTTTTTTTATCCATTCATCTATTGAAGGGCATCTAGGTTGGTTCCACAGTCTTGCTATTGTGAATTATGGTGCTATGAACATCGATGTAGCAGTGTCCCTGTAGCATGCTCTTTTTAGGTCTTTAGGGAATAGACCGAGAAGGGGAATAGCTGGGTCAAATGGTGGCTCCATTCCCAGCTTTCCAAGAAATCTCCATACTGCTTTCCAAATTGGCTGCACCAATTTGCAGTCCCACCAGCAATGTACAAGTGTACCCTTTTCCCCACATCCTCGCCAGCACTTGTTGTTGTTTGACTTCATAATGGCTGCCAACCTAACTGGAGTGAGATGGTATCTTAGGGTGGTTTTGATTTGCATTTCTCTGACTGCTAGAGATGGTGAGCATTTTTTCATGTACTTGTTGATTGATTGTATGTCCTCCTCTGAGAAGTGTCTGTTCAGGTCCTTGGCCCATTTGTTGATTGGGTTGTTTGTTCTCTTATTGTCTAATTTTTTGAGTTCTTTGTATACTCTGGATATTAGGGCTCTATCTGAAGTGTGAGGAGTAAAGATTTGTTCCCAGGATGTAGGCTCTCTATTTACCTCTCTTATTGTATCTTTTGCTGAGAAAAAACTTTTTAGTTTGAGTAAGTCCCATTTGTTGATTCTAGTTATTAACTTTTGTGCTATGGGTGTCCTATTGAGGAATTTGGAGCCCGACCCCACAGTATGTAGATCGTAGCCAATTTTTTCTTCTATCAGACGGCGTGTCTCTGATTTGATATCAAGTTCCTTGATCCATTTTGAATTCACTTTTGTGCATGGCGAGAGAAAGGGATTCAGTTTCATTTTGTTGCATATGGATTTCCAGTTTTCCCAGCACCATTTGTTGAAGATGCTATCCTTCCTCCATTGCATGCTTTTAGCCCCTTTATCAAATATAAGGTAGTTGTAGTTTTGTGGATTGGTTTCTGTGTCCTCTATTCTGTACCATTGGTCCACCCCCCTGTTTTGGTACCAGTACCATGCTGTTTTTTTTACTATTGCTCTGTAGTATAGTTTGAAGTCTGGTATCGCTATACCGCCTGATTCACACTTCCTGCTTAGCATTGTTTTTGCTATTCTGGGTCTTTTGTTTTTCCATATGAATTTCATGATTGCTTTCTCTATTTCTACAAGAAATGCCGTTGGGATTTTGATTGGCATTGCATTAAACCTATAGAGAACTTTGGGTAATATCGCCATTTTGATGATGTTAGTTCTGCCTATCCATGAACAGGGTATATTTTTCCATCTTCTAAGATCTTCTTCTATTTCTCTCTTTAGGGTTCTGTAGTTTTCATTGTATAAGTCTTTCACCTCTTTTGTTAGGTTGATTCCCAAGTATTTTATTTTTTTTGAGGATATTGTGAATGGAGTGGTTGTCCTCATTTCCATTTCAGAGGATTTGTCGCTGATATACAGGAACGCCTTTGATTTATGCGTGTTGATTTTATATCCTGCCCCTTTGCTGAATTCATTTATTAGCTCTAATAGTTTCTTTGTAGACCCTTTTGGGTCTGCTAGGTATAGAATCATGTCATCTGCAAATAGTGATAATTTAAGTTCTTCTTTTCCTATTTTGATGCCTTTAATTTCTTTCGTCTGTCTAATTGCTCTGGCCAGTGTTTCGAGAACTATGTTGAACAGAAGTGGTGAGAGAGGGCATCCCTGTCTTGTTCCAGATTTTAGAGGGAATGCCTTCAATTTTTCTCCATTCAGAATGATGCTAGCCTGAGGCTTAGCATAGATTGCTTTTACAATATTGAGGTATGTTCCTGTTATCCCTAGTTTTTCTAGAGTTTTGAACATAAAGGGATGCTGTACTTTGTCAAATGCTTTTTCCGCATCTATGGAGATGATCATATGATTCTTATTTTTAAGTCTATTGATGTGGTGAATAACATTTATTGATTTCCGTATATTGAACCAGCCTTGCATCCCAGGGATGAATCCTACTTGATCATGGTGCACAATTTTTTTTGATAAGTTTTTGTATCCGAGTGGCCAGAATTTTATTGAGGATTTTTGCATCTAGGTTCATTAGAGATATTGGTCTGTAGTTTTCTTTCTTTGAAGTGTCTTTGTCTGGTTTAGGTATCAGGGTGATGTTGGCCTCGTAGAATGAATTTGGAAGTTCTCCCTCTTTTTCTATTTCCCGAAGTAGCTTGAAAAGTATTGGTATTAGTTCCTCTTTAAAGGTTTTGTAAAACTCTGCTGTATACCCATCCGGTCCTGGGCTTTTCTTAGTTGGTAGTCTTTTGATGGTTTCTTCTATTTCCTCAATTGATATTGGTCTGTTTAGGTTGTCTATATCCTCCTGACTCAATCTGGGCAGATCATATGACTTAAGTAATTTATCTATGCCTTCACTATCTTCTAATTTATTGGAGTATAAGGATTCAAAATAATTTTGATTATCTTCTGTATTTCTGAAGTGTCTGTTGTGATATTGCCTCTTTCATCCCGTATGTTAGTAATTTGAGTTCTCTCTCTTCTTCTCTTCTCTAGCATGGCTAAGGGTCTGTCGATTTTGTTTATTTTTTCAAAGAACCAACTTTTAGTTTTGTCAATTTTTTCAATTGTTTCTTTGTCGTGACCCCTTGCCCGCAAGGAAGACGCAACTCAGGAATCTTCTTTCAACAGTTTATTCAGGCCCCTGATATTTCTTCTTCTCTCTCTCTGATGCCCCTCCCAGCCTTAATAAAGCATCCCAAGCCCCAATGCAAAGCTGCCGCGTGGAGCTTTCTCACAGGGTGGTGAAAAATCATGTGCCAACTCTCCCAGATAAGGAGTTGTTTGTCACAGACCACAGCGGAGCCAGCGTCATCTTGTAATGGCGACCATAATCTGCAGAAGCGGCTCACCACAGTTCCCCCTTTTCTGTTTTCTTAAAACAATACAGGCGAGAGTAGAGGTCCTATCCCACTGTGCAGAAGTGGCTGCATAGTATGACTCAGTCCTAAGGAGGCGCCTTCCCCAGATCTGAAGCCATATCAGCCGACGCCTTTTTTCGTGGGGCGGGGCGTGAACGCGTCTAACCCGCATGCAATAGGACATGCTCTCCTTGAGGTCCATGTCAAGGATCACTCAAGTGCAGTGCCTTGCCTCGCATCCTGTATCGTGACGATGGTGGACGAAGGGGGATAGCTGAGGCTGAACTGTGGCTGTTTATAATGACAAACAAGTTGACAGCACCCTGAAAGAAAGGCACGAACTTCAAGGCGATAGAAAAGCACTAGTGTGGAAACCCATCTGCGTGCAATGGCAGTAAGACCGGCAGAGTGCAAGGGCTTTCCAACACTAAGAGAATAACAAGGAAAGTCATGTCGATCCCAGTGCAATGTTATAATAACTTGGGGTGTAACGACCATGACAAAGGTTTACTGCTTAAGATGCGCAAGCCAGACTTGAGGCGAGTTGCCATTTTCTAAAGCTGCAAGAGCTTGTATGATCATAGCCTTTTCTTGTGCATGGCGAGTTTTAAGGCAACAGAGAAGCCACAAACAAAGTACAACACCGAAGCAACACATTGCACCAAAAATGCCCACTCCCACCCATTCCTTAAAAAAGGAAAAGGCAGAGGATAGCCAACTGGTGAATTGACCCAAAGTCACTGGTTCGACATGGGTGCTATTCAAAACAGCAATCCGAGTTAGTTGAGACTGGATCAAGTTTTCTGCTTCCATGGACCAGGTTCCGGATGGATACTCCCCGATGATGTGGGAGGCATTTCTGGAATCATAAAATCTGACAGAGGTTATACATAAATGTGCACGTTGATCAACACAACCCAAATGTACTAGGTCAGACAATTCCTCAACTTGAGCTTGAAGCAGATCTATCCTTTGATTAGCAGCCAGAATCCCAGATAAAATGTGTTGATTAATTCTACTTTGAGATTCAAGTATGGTGGATGTTTGTGGAATAACCTGATTAATAGTGGCAGCAGTTTGTACCTGGCTGGCCATGGCTACTCCAGCTATAACTGCTGCAGCAGCAGACACCGCCACAGCTGTCACTATGGCTGCCGTAATTCCAAAATCTCTACGGGCTCTAATCAGTTCAACAATAGGAAATGACTCTGGATCTGCAGTAACCGGGATCGGGACAAAAGTTGGAATTTTCATAACCACTGCCGTAGTCCAGGAGCCATTCCAACACTCAGACAAATAACAGGTAATATTAGAACAATTAAGCATCCCCTGTAATGTAACATTAGCCAAAAGAAACAGGAACGGAGATTGGAGATGGACTGCTGCGGAGGGTAATGTAGCATTAGATAATTGTGAATTATTTGCAGAAATTTTAAGCCTCCTACCTCGCTCCGAGTCTTGGGTACTGCCAGAAACATTAAACAGCCAACTTTGGACTCCTAATATTTCCCTGGGGAAACACAAGCACGGACTAGACTAGCCCAATCTGAGGGAGTCATGCAAAATCTAGTAAGTCCCTCCACCTGAGTGAGAGTGAAAGCGGCATCTATGCCATAAGTGCGGACAGATTCTGCCAAGGTTTTAATTATCTTAAAGTCTAAAGGCTCATGATATCTTCCCCTGTTATTGTCCTGAAATACAGGGTATGCAAGTCCCATATCTGTATTAACTGTCCTCCAAACTTGTGCATGAAAAGATCTCCCGGAACCTTGGCTCCCCCCCCACATACGGAGGTGGGGCAATTGGCACCATATCTTCTTCTAGATATTCTACCTCCTCCTCCTCAGAGTTTTGTTGACCGATGTTAACTCCCTTCCCCTTCTTACAGTAGGCCTGTGTGTCCTGTGTCTCCTTTTTCTTCTTTTTCATTTTTATCTTATGTAGTTGTTGTAACAATATATCAAGGTCCTCAGAACTCTCTGAGTCGCTTGTGTTCTCAGGCGTTTTTAATTCGGTCAAGTCTGGGTAGAGCCTTCTCCTATTTTTATCTTCAGGCTCTTTTGCCTTCTCACTACTGTTACTTTTAATACTCTCTGCCACTTCACTACATGATCCTTCAGATTTTTCCTCATGCAGTTGCTCGAGAATAGCTTGACCCTCACTCACAGCTTCCTGGCATTTACCATCTGTTATACATCCTCTAACTAACTTCCAAAGTGGTATAATGCCACCCTGCAAGGTACCTTGCTCATGAGCGAAATCTAGATCTTTCCCTAATTTGTCCCAGCTGGGAACCGTAAGACTCCCTGAAAAAGCAAACCAAGGAGCCGCTATATCAGCTTCTCTTAAAAACATCTGCAAAGTACTCTGCTTTATCTTAAGTCCTTTTGAATGTAACAACCCATCTAGGGCCAACAAAATTGGGCTTGAAGAAGCAACACCCATAATGTTTTTAGAGCTATAAAGAAAGTGAAAGTACAAAAGTCCCCGCTCTCTTCCTTTTACAGGGGAGCGTTCCATTCTATGAATTCCCTGCTCTCTTCCTTTTACAGGGGAGCATCCCTGTCGTCACAACAACAAAAGAAGCACAAAAAACAAAAGCGAAATGACACAACAAAAGAAACACAGAAAACAAAAGCGAAAGTACACAGTGCAGCTGCAATAAAATGTAATGCTCTCTCTTTCTTTACAGAGGAGCTGCCCCGCTTTGATCACGGATCCCACTTATTGGGACTAACCCCGCTTTGATAGCGGATCCCACTTATTGGGACTAACCCCGCTTTGATCGCGGATCCCACTTACCTGGGACTAACCGGTGCACCACCCCTGACTGCTGAAAGTTCTGGTTCCCGGGTCTCGGCACCACTTGTCGCGACCCCTTGCCCGCAAGGAAGACGCAACTCAGGAATCTTCTTTCAACAGTTTATTCAGGCCCCTGATGTTTCTTCTTCTCTCTCTCTGATGCCCCTCCCAGCCTTAATAAAGCATCCCAAGCCCCAATGCAAAGCTGCCGCGTGGAGCTTTCTCACAGGGTGGTGAAAAATCATGTGCCAACTCTCCCAGATAAGGAGTTGTTTGTCACAGACCACAGCGGAGCCAGCGTCATCTTGTAATGGTGACCATAATCTGCAGAAGCGGCTCACCACATTTCTTTTGTTTCGATTTCATTAATTTCAGCTCTGATTTTCGTTATTTCTTGCCTTCTACTTCTTTTGCTGTTGTTTTGCTCTTCTTTTTCTAGGATTTTGAGATGAAGTATGAGATCATTTATTTGTTGGTTTTTTCTTTTTTTAAGGAATGAACTCCAAGCAATGAATTTTCCTCTTAGAACTGCTTTCATTGTGTCCCATAGATTCCGATATGTTGTGTCTGTGTTTTCATTTATCTCTAAGAATTTTTTAATTTCTTCCTTGATGTCTTCTATAACCCATTGATCATTCAGTAACCTATTGTTCATTCTCCAAGTGATGTATTCTTTTCCCTTCCTTCTTTTATCGTTGATTTTCAGTTCCATTCCATTATGATCAGATAGGATGCATGGTATTATCTCTACTCCTTTATATTGTCTAAGAGTTTCCCTGTGACATAATATATGATCTATTTTTGAGAAGGATCCATGTGCTGCTGAGAAAAAAGTGTAACTGCTTGATGTTGGGTGGTATATTCTATATATGTCAATTAAGTCTAGGTTATTAATTGTGTTATTGAGTTCTATAGTTTCCTTATTCAACTTTTGTTTGGAAGATCTGTCCAGTGGTGATAGAGGTGTGTTGAAGTCTCCCATGATTATTGTATGGTGGTCTATTAGACTCTTGAACTTGAGAAGAGTTTGTTTGATGAACATAGCTGCACCATTGTTTGGGGCATATGTATTTATGATTGTTATGTCTTGTTGGTGTAAGAAAGATTTATTTTGGCTCTTGGTTTCTGATATTTTAGTTGATGGCCAGCCTGCTCCATTGCTTTGGGCCTCAGATGAGGCAGAACATCATGGTGGAAGGGCAGGGCAGAAGCCAACTGTTCAACTCATGGCGACAAAGAAGGAGTGGAGGGGGAGGCAGAGGGAGAGGGAGAGGGAGAGGGAGAGAGAGAGAGAGAGAGAGAGAGAGAGAGAGAGAGAGAGAGAGAGAGAGAGAGAGGAAAGGGGTCAGGGACAAGACTTCTTCCATATTCAACTATTTCCTCCATCCTTGCCCCACCTGACTACAGTTTCTACCACCTGATGATCCAATCACTTTCCCAAAGTCCCACCTCTGGATAGTACTGCATTAGGTACCAAACCTGTAACACATGAGGTTTTGAGGGGCATTCCATATCCAAACCATAATAGATGCCCTCTTGATGAGAGGGGAAAATGACATATTGTTCCTGTTGTTTGGTGGCTAAACTATGAAAATAAGTAGGCCCCTTCTGTATTCAACCAGAGTGAAGTGTATTAGCAAATTCTTGGGTGATCCTAATCTGTTTATCTTGGCTTCAGTAATTACCAGCAATATTTTTCACTTTTACTTAGAAGACTATAAAATGTGAGAGTCTGTCTAGGGTCAATGTTGAAGGCCACATAAGGAGAGAAGGCTTCAGCTAACTCCATTACTGGAAGGTAAAATGTCCATTTCCTTGAACCAGAGAGGGCACTCTGAAAGGAAGAAAAATAGAGGCCCTTAGAAGACATGTCTAACACGACAAGGACACCCAGCAAATGGAGGTTTAAAGGGCCATTAAAAATGGGGAGTAAGGATGCCATATGAAATCATCCAGAAAAAAATCTTGTCCAAGTTGGTAAATGTGTAATGTTGAAGGTTCTTAGAGGAGGCTCCAGTTAGCCCCCCAAAATCAGATGCAAGGGAAAGCCAATGTTTAGACATCTCCCATGACTGTTTTTTTACCAACCAAGAGAGAGAGATCATTGATGCCTATTAATTTAATCTACATTTTTCCTTTTAGCATCCATTCTTTTGCCCAAATATCAGACTTGAGGAAAGAAATGGAAGCCCAGTGAGTCATGGATGAAGATGGAAAAGCAGGTAGAGTGAAATCTCAAGATGTGCCCTTGCTTCCAAGGACTATGGTGTTGAGGTCTGAGCGAGGTTAGAAGAGAAGCTTGACATTGAGTGGGAACTGAATATTTTTGACTTACGTTAAACTGAAAAGGAGCTGGAAAAGAGACTGTTCTAATGCCTGAAATAATCATAAAGCTAAGGAATGTGTCTTAGATATGGCTAAGAGGCAAGGGATGGAAAATATGACTAAATAGTTTTGAAGACAGATATGAAAAAAAATTTTTTTAAATGTTTCTACTTATCCTCTACAGCCATTCAATAAATTGGTTACACAAGAGCTCTTTGGGCACAATGACTTTAAATTGATATGCTGGATGCCTTGTTCATCACTTATAATAAAGAGGAACAGTGTGTCTCTGTTCTCCCTGAGTGCTCATCCTGTTAAGGAATGAAATGGTAAACTTGAGAGGTTCATTCAAATGGCACTGAGGGTTATGCTGGTCTTGAGCAAGAGGGAAGAGGGCTAGTGTCAAGTGTAAGTGCTACTAAGGAGCCGCATGCACACTGGAGTGTATTATACAAGGTTGACTGACCAGTCAAAAGAAGTGAGCAGATCTGAGTAGACCATGAAAACAGATGGTGACCAGTGAGTAAGCAATACTGTGGATGTTTCTCTAGATTGTAATCAGAATAATTGCACTGTAGCCTTCTCTGATTCATTTAGAAATTATTTGAGATCTTTTAATTTCTTCATTTTTTATGGAACCAGTTTTGTAGATAATAAATGGACTGATGACAAAGGACATCTGAGAGAAAAATATAGTTAAAATAATAACCAGAATTAAAAAAAAAATATTTGTTCTTCATTGCTCTAACTATTTTATATAGGTTACTCATTTTTTTGGATATGTTTGCCTTGCCATAGCATTGGCAAAGATTTCCTTAATCTTTTAAACATATCTGAGTTTATTTAAACATTTAAAATTTTATTCTGTGCATAGACATTGGAACATAAATAGTTAGATTGCTTTAGTCATCATTAAAGAATGATGTTACTTTTAGAAGTGTCATATGAACTTTTTTAACTGTATTTTTAAGCCAGACTTAACTGTTACCATTCATGTTTAAAAGACAAGTGACATCTAGTCTCACCCCTCAGGGAAAAAGATTAAGTATTCATTTATTTTTTCCTGCTTAGTACAATTTTACACAAAGAGCTCCTTTTAAGTACTTGAGAGACTTTTCACCCAAAGGAGCTGTTGTTTAAGTTGGGATTTGCCTTACATGTTTAGTGAAAAATACTGTATCAGTGTTAAAAGCGCTCCGGAATGATATGGTCTTTACTGTCATACATGTTAGTTTACTGTATGTATTAGATATTTAAAACAAGCATAAGTGAAACAAGATTGGTTAGGGTTTCTCCAGAGTAAAGAATACAGAGAACAAATGGAAAGATGCTTGATTCCTTGCACGTGGTTTCTATACTTGACTCAGCTGGCTTCCCATTTTATGGTTATCAGATTTATGGGCTTTGAAATTATGAACATTGGATCAAATTTTATGTGGAAAACACTCAGAGGTGACATGAAGTGAGCATGTGGTTTGAACAACCTATAATTTTTACCACAATTTTGGATGACCAAAGTAAAAATATTTCCCATAAAAGGCTGTAAATTTGCTGAAATTGAACACAAATTACCTGTAGTATAGTAACACAAAGAAACTGTTCACTGAAATATTCTGAAATTTCTTTTTTTTTTGAGTTTTATTTTAAACAAGTTCTAGGGAGAGACATTTCATAGTTACCAAGGAAATATATCATCTGTTCAATTTACAAAGTTAATTTTAAACAAGCTTCTGTGACTGATCTAACATGAACCATTACCAGGGAACCTTGTTATTGACGTGACAAAATTATCAGTTGGAATGCTCTTAGAAGATCTGAAGTCAGTGTGGTAAGGACTTTTAGTCATAAGTGATTCAGTACATCGAGTTATCAATTTGTATTCATTTTTCTGATGCTGTGTGACAAATCATGATAAATTTAAAACAACTCCTGTTTATCCTCTCACAGTTGTGTAGGTCTGAAGTCTCAGCACAGTGTAACTAGATTCTCCACTTAGAGTTTCACTGAGCTAAATTCAAGGTATCATCTAGTGCTGTAGTTCTTTTTTGGGTTTGAGAATCTCTTCCAAATGTATTGGCAGTATGCAGTATTAACTCCTTGAGGGTGTAGGAGGAACCCCTCATTATCTGTTAGGTGTTAAACCTCTGACTTCCTCTACTGCAACCAGTTGTACTGTCTTCTTTTTTAGGGATCCTGTGATTAGGTCAGGCCCATTTGGATAATAGTTTTGCAATATAATATAACATAATACAATCATGGAAGTGATGTCGCACCATGTTTACAGGTTCTGCTTACTCTCAAGGACAGGAAATTTTACAGGAGTGTGGGTCACGGAGGGCCTGTGATCTTGGAATTTTGTCTGCTACATACCTCTATATATACCAGTGACTGCAACTTTTCATTCTGTATTATGAATATCGAAGATGATAGGAATCAAGAAAATCTTCTTTCTGAACAGTGATCAGGAGCTCTGGCTCGTTTGGTAATTAACTCCATTTCTACTTCATTTTATTCAGGTTTTGTTTTTTTGTTGTTTTTTTTGTTTGTTTGTTTTTGTTTTCGTTTTTTGGCAGTGCTGGGGATTGAACCCAGGGCCTTGTGCATGTGAGGCAAGCACTCTACCAGCTGAGCTATATCCTTAGCCCCCTCTACTTCATTTTATTCATACACCTGGATTTAACATACTTTTTGGAAAGTAGACAATACTTCCTCTTGCTTACCTTTGGCTTTTTGATGCCAATATTCCAGCCTTAATCTTATCTCTTGCATTCCCACAGTGAAGACTACTTCAAGGTCTGTGGCAAATATGCAGGTAATAGTTTTGCAGCACTTAAAATAAAGTGTTCATATTTTTACTTATAAGGAGATTATTGGCTCAGATTCTTTTTACAGAAATTTACTCTTCTAGAATTCTCAGGCACAGGTTAAAATACTTACTAAATTGGTCCCTTCCCAGTTTTTTTTTTTGTAATAAATAATAATATATGTCCCTTGATCTTTGAGGTTTCCAAGAAGAGCACATGTCTGACATTTTGTGAAATGAACTTGCTTAGCAACAGCACATACTTTTTCCTTCTTGTTAATGCTCTCATATTTCAGTGGAAGGTAAAATTTTATTTACTTGTTGAATTTGCTTCAATCTTTCACACACATTTTTTAAGAACATGCATGCTGAAGTTGGTAGATTATAAAAGGGATTAAAACTTAAGTTCCTTTTTTGTTCTATGTTCTTTGTAAGATCAAGTAGCCGAGGGCCTTTGAAAAATTCAGACAAATGTATCAGAATACTTTCCACCAAACGGGAGGTAGAGGATCAAGCATGGATTTTCTCTTCATAGCACTTCTGGCAAGAGGCTTCTGGAATAAAATTCACATATTCCTCCTCCAACTTGGTTAACCACAACATCTGTTTGTCTCCATTGGCGTTCGGCCATTGACCTACTGTCTCCTGTAGAAGACACCCACCATCCCTCTTAAGACCAAATGTCCTTGAGAAACAAGTCTTTCTGAAGTGATTTCAGTCAGGGAACTAGTCACAAGCCAAAAGCAAGGCCTGGTTACATCGTCTAAACTCACTAAAAAGGGGATTAATTTTATGTTTTTCTCTGAATTTCGAGATTGAATTATTAATAGTACCAATTTATTTGGAAGGGAAAAGGTCAAAAGATTTAAACAGGAACACTACAAACATACTCCCTTTTTACTAATATAGTACTGGATGTGTAGATTTACTTTTTTTGGCTAAAAGAACCATCATAGGAGTTAACTTTCAAAAATGTAGGGAATAAAAGTTTAACTAAAACTTTATGTATATGTATGTGTATTTATGCATATGAATATAGGTACATATACATATATTTGTATAGCTATTTTGAAATCCAAGTACGTTTACCAACTTTTTTAAAAAAAGATTTTTTTGATATATAAAAAGAGCTCATAATTTTCTGCAGAGTTATTGCTGCTTCTAAAACTGTAATTTGCCTCTGCTGGCACAACTAGGAAAGGCTCAGTACAGGCCAGAGCCTGTGAGATCCTGGTGTTAAATATTTCAACAACAGCTCTACTTCAATCAGAGAGTCTCTCAGAGTTGCTACCTCTCTTTGAATTACTATCTGGCTTTGTCCTGGCCAGCCACTTTTGCTTTTTTACATTTTCAGATTGTTAGAATTTACCTGAAATTGTTTAAGTTGTAATACAGTGAAAGCAAGCCTGACCCATTTAAAAAAGCAGAAAAAACTGGACAGGCAACCCAGGTTTGTTCTGTAGAACTCCTTTATAGATTCCCACACCAAGGCAGTTTTCCTTGGATTTCTTAGGTAAAGTGCTCAGATGTGAATTTTTTTTTTCTTTTTCTTCTCTCTCTCTCTCTCTCTCTCTGTGTGTGTGTGTGTGTGTGTGTATGTGTGTGTGTGTGTGTGGCCTCCAATCTTTTCTTCAATACATCTGCTTTCTAACCTATGCTTCTTCTTTCTATTTTGGCCACTTGGTCTTATCTGTTTTGGTATCAAAATGAATATTTTCTGGTACCCCTCAGGTACTCTCATTTTCTGATTATCTTTCTTTTATGGTTCTCTCATATGACCTTGGTTTGTCTCTGGCCCAATTCAGGCCTCTTGCCCTCAAATCTCTTATCTCTGCTCCAGCTGAAGTTGAAGCCCAGTGTGATGAGCTAGAACAGAGGAAACCTGGGGGAACAAATAGAGTGGTACTCACCCTAGAGGAACCCATAGACTGGTAAGAATGTCAGACTCTCATTAGTTAATTAGATCTTCAGTCCTTCACACTTTAATCTAAATACTCAAAAGTATGAAACAGTATCTTTTTTTCTGTCCTGTTTTGGTTATCTTTAAATATTCTAATACCATACACTTAGACCAATGCTGGTTTCTAATCTGAATATATCACTGCTCTAAGATTCTCATTTCATCTCCTTCTGGGTCAAGGAAGAAAAATAAGTCATGGAATGGACGGATTTAATCCGAGGCTGCCCTTTGCCATAGCAGGGCCTTGACATATGAGATGTGATAATCTGTGTATCATTATCTCACCAAATTTTTCATACCTATGAAAATGCCACTATATGACCATCATATTAACCAGAAAGAAATTACTAAGTAATAAACCTAATCTATTTCAGAAAAGAATGCTTCAATAAACAGAGTACCTTCCTCCATTTAACCTTTATAATTTAGTCTGCAATATTTTCTGGAAAACATCTTAAGGAAGTATGCCGTATCTTAATTATATTTATGATAAAATAAAATATAGTAAGTATAAAAATTATCTAGACCCACAATAAGTGGAAGGCAGATCCAGAACTCCACACTTCAATGTTCTAGCCGTTGGGCTTCACAGTCTCTCTTTGTTCCTTTTGCCAAGGGATGACCAGAGCAGAAAATACCCTCAACCAATTAGCCAAGATGAAATCTGGTGATTATTCTGAAAATATATTGTGTATTACAATATTTGAGCTGCAATTACAGCTCTGTTCACCATTGGGGGCAGCTCTTTCCAAGGAAATGAGCTTCTGATGGAGCAAGGAGATTTCTTCTGCTGGATGTTACATATTACATATTCAGAGTGCTTCATCATTTCAGATCTGTGCATGGAAGGGGAGGAGCAGGTTATTGCAAAGTTCCTAAGATTATTTCTAATCCTACAAATCAAATTTGATTGATACTAGATTTAGCCTTATGTCAATCTTTTACACTTTTAATATGATTGTAGAAGAATACTATTATGATATTTTAATTTTTATTAATTGAAATCCAGACTATTTCAATTTGGTTTTTTCTATCATAACAAAATCAATTTATTGTATTATTAAACGATTCCAGATTATCTAAATCTGGCAACTGTAAAAAGTATTAGCCCAAAACTAAGTTTGTACATAGGTATATTTCAGATATATTGAGAGTTCGTTTCAGACTTCAATAAAGTGAAAATAAATAAAGTTACATTTTTTTGGATTTTCCAGTATATATACAAGTTATGTTTCTAGTATTATGAAATTTATTAAGTATGCAATAATATTATATCTGGAAAATAATGTATCTACCTTGAGTAAGAAAACTTTATTGTTAAAACCACTATTTATCTGAGTTTTCAGGGAGTCCTAACCTTGTTGCTGGGTATTGCCTTGATGTTGATGGCTGTGGACTGATCATGATGGTGGTGGCTGAAAGCCGGGCCGGCTCTGGCAATTTCTTAAAATTAGATAATGATAGTTTTAAGCATTGAATGACTCTTCAACTAATGAAAGATTCCTCTGTAGAATGTGATGCTGTTTGGCAGTATCTTACCCAAGGTAGAACATCTTTCAAAATTTGAGTAAGTTCTTTGAAACCTTATCACTACATTAACTAAATTTAGGAAATATTATAAATAATTAGTTATTATTTTAATAATGTTCAAGCATGTTCACTAGAAGTAGATTCTATTATAAGAAACCAATTTCTTTGCTCATCCATAAGAAGCAACTAAGTAAGATTTAAGTAAAATCTTATCCAGTAAGATTTTATCATGAGGTTGCAGCAATACAATCCCTTCAAACTCCACTTCTAATTCTAGTTATCTTGATATTTCCACCACATCTGTAGTTATTTTCTCCACTGAAGTCTTGAAAAAAGTCATTTGTAAAGGTTGGAATCCAGTTCTTCCAAACTCCTGTTAATGTTGATATTTTGAACTCCTCCCATGAATAATGAATGTTCTTAATGGCATGTAGGACAGTGAGTCCTTTCCAGAAGGTTTTCAACTTACTTTGTCCAGATCCATCAGAAAAACAACTATATGTGCCAGCTTTAGCCTTAAAAATGTATTTCTTAAAAAAATGAAGAGTCAAAATTATTCCTTGATGCATAGGCTACAGAATGAAGGTTAGGTTAGCAGGCACAAAAACAATGTTCACCAATTGTGCATCTCCATGAGACTTCTGGATGACCTGGTGTACTTTCTTTTCTCTCTTTAAAAAATATTTTTATTAGTTATTGATGGACCTTTATTTATTTATTTGCTTATATGTGGTGCTGAGAATTGAACCCAATGCCTCACACATACTAGGCAATTGCTCTACCACTGAGCCACAACCCCAGCCCACCAGGTATATTTTCAACAGCAGTATTTTAAAATATTCTGGACAGTATGTTTCAACAGAGAACCTAAAATATTCAGTAGACCATGTTGTAAACAGATGTGCCATCATTCAGGCCTTGCTATTCCATTTGCAGAGCACATGCAAGATAGATCTAAGTGTAATTCTTAAGGGCCCTGGGAATTTTGGAATGGTGAACAAGTGTTGTCTTCAACTTAATGTCACCAGCTGCATCAACCCTTAACAAGAGTGTTGGCCTGTCCTTTGAAGCTTTCAAGCCAGGCATTGACTTCTCTTCTCTAGCTATGAAAGTCTTTGGGTGACAGTAAGGCTGCTGTGTCTACAGTGAAAGTCTGTTTAGTGTGTGCACATTCATCATGTCAACCAGAGCCTCTTGATGGCTAGATCTGCATCTGCATCAGCTCTTGTTGCTTCATCTCACACTTTGATGCAATAGAGATGGCTTCTTTTCTTAAACCTCAAAAATCAACCTCTGCTACCTTCAAACTTCTATAATTCCCTCACTTCTCTGAGCCTCCTCCAGAACTGAAGAGAGCTACAGTATTCTTATGGCTTAGGCTCAGGAAATGTTGACACTGGTTTAATATCTAGACCACTAAGCCCTTTTTGATGTCAACAAGACTGTTTTGTTTTCTTAGCATTTATGTGTTCCCTACAGTAGCACTTTTAATTTTACTCAAGAAGTTTTTCTTTGTGCTCACACCTTGACTGGTGTGAGAGGCCTAGGTTTCAATCTATCCTGGCTTTTAACATTCCTTCATCACTAAACTTAGGCATTTGTAGATTTTGATTATGGTGAGAGATGTATGACTCTTCTTTTCACTTGAATATTCAGTGACCATTATAGAGGTGGCAATTGGATTAATTTTAATATTATTGTGTTTGGGGAGATAGGAAGACCTAAATGGGAGAGTGAGATGGGGTAATGGCCAGTTGGTGGAACAATCAGAATACATGCAACTTTTATTGATATAGTTTGTCATCCCATATGTGCATGGTTTATGGTGCTCCTAAACAATTACAATTTTAACATCAAAATTTACTGATCACAGGTCACCATAACAGGTATAATAACAAAAAACTTGAAGTACTGTTAAATTACCAAAACTGAGACACAGAAATGAAGGAAGCATGTGCTATTGTAAAAATGGTGTTGATGGACACTCCATGTAGAATTTGCATAAACTTTAAATATGTTTTTTAAAAAGTATTTTGGCATGCAATAAAGCAGATACTAATCTATCTTTCATACTTTTACCCCTTGTTTATTTGATTTCTCTATAAATTTATTGACAGTTGGTTCATGTCCTATGAACCTTCAGTCTATGAATTGCTATTTTTATACAATTTATAACTTTGGACATTTCCTCTACCTTCATGTTGCCAATCCCTGGTACTATTTCATTCCTTTCTCTCTTAAGTTCATTGCAGTGATCAGCAAACAATGACACAGTCCTTCCAAATGTGCTATGGTTTTGGCCTCAGAGTCCTTCTCAACACATCTAATACAATTTTTAAATGCATTCAAATTCTGAGTTCTTCCAAATTTATATATCTTCTGTGCATTTCTCTCATAAACTCAGACTCCTATACAGATGGTTCATCTTGTAATTTTTCAACCCCATGATGGTGCCAAAGTGCCATGTATCTTTCACTTGCAGTACAATATTTAAAAAAAAAAACACAAGGTATTGCACACTTCTACTATGTGAATAGATTAAAAAATCTGTCAGAGTCATGTCACGAGGATTTCTGAATACATATTAGGAAGACAATACATATTGTTGAAACAGGAGCATAAGACCTGGGACTGGTTATAGATTTGCAACTGAAATCTTAATCCTACTCATAACAATACCACCCCAATGCATGTTTAAATCCAGATAAGAAGATCATCTCTCCTCACTTATGAGAGGGAATAAACTCTCAGCAATATTTACTTCAGTTATACATTTCCTTTTGTTTATGATTTGTTTCATCAAGTGAGGAAAGAAATGTTTTAAAAAGTTGATTTTATTTCAAGTGAAATAATTTTGGTCACAGGAATAATAAGATGTTTTAGTTTAAATGGTTCAAGTACTTATCCCCCATCAAAAACAAAAGATTTAACAGATACCTACAGATTAAAAGAATTCTGGAGTACAAGTAAAAGCTGAAGCAACTCAGTGGAGCACAGAAACCAATGATAGTTCCATAAAACAGAGAAAGGTGGGGGGTGGGGAGAGAATTGTGGTGTTTTACTTGAGCTACCCCATTCTCTAGCTGGAATAGCTCAGCACCAAGAAGAATCCCTTTGGCCATGACAGCTGCCACCCCACCCCATGAGGGAAAAAGAGATCAGGAGGACCCTAGCAGCCTTTGCTACTGAGGACCTTTGTAACCCTTGCCACAGTCAAGGACTCCCAAAGTTTTTGCTGATGCAGACCTTGCTTATTGAAGCTGCTTGGAGCCATCACTGTGACTCTCCCAGTGTTGGAGCCACTGAAATACCCCTTCTAGCCTTAGTACCACTGTACATGTTCTTGTGTTCTGGACCTGATGCTACCATATGTTTCAGACCTTGTGTTCATGTGGTGCCATTGTGCATACCACCTAGGTAGTGTATTCATGTTCACCTAGAGGTGAAAATCTTTGCCAGCTGAAGACAGTGTGCAAAATCTTGAAGAGGAGACTACTTGGAATGTATAGGTAACTATTCACTCAAGTATCAAGGAATACACGCAAAAAATGAGGGAAACATAACACTACCCAAGGAATCAAATAAATATCTTGTAATTAACCCCATCATTGTTACACATAATTACATATAAGAGATGGTGAGGGGAAAGGGGAAAAAAAAACAAGGGAGAGAATTGAACAACAGCTGATGGGGTAGAGAGGGAAGAGGGGAGGGAAGGGGAGGGGGAATAGTAGGAGATAGGAAAGGTAGCAGAATACAACAGTCACTAATATGGCATTATGGGAAAATGTGGATGTGTAACCGATGTGATTCTGCAACTTGTATTTGGGGTAAAAATGGGAGTTCATAACCCACTTGAATCAAATGTATGAAAGATGATATGTCATGAGTTATGTAATGTTTTGAACAACCAATAAAAAAAGAAATGAGTCATAAAAATTTTCTAACAAAAATTCAAAACAATTGTTTTAAAGAAGCTCAGCAAACTACAATAGATACAGAAACAACTCCACAATATCAGGAAAATAATGAAATGAACAAAGCAATAAGTTTGAAAAACAGAAATCAGAAGAAAAAAAATTCTGGAGCTAAAGAATGCTGTGAATGAAATACAAACTATAATAGTGAGCTCCAACAACAGACTTGATCAAGCAGAAGAAAGAATCATTAAACTTGAAAACAGATTGTTTGAAATTATTCAGTGAGAGGAGTCAAAAGAAAAAAAATTGGAAAAAAGAGAAGAAAACACAAGATTTATGACATTATCGAGAAAACCAATAAGTGCATTATGATGTCCCAGAAGGAAAAGAAAAACAGAGGAAGACAGGGCAGAAAGGTAAAGAGAATTTTAAAAGCAGGAAGAAAAAGTTAACTTGCTACATAAAAAGAAGCCCTTTCCAGGGCTATCCAGCAGAATTTATTAGCAGAAACTTTGCAGGACAGAAGAATGTGGAATGATATATTAAAAGTACCAAAAGATAAAAACCTGCCCCAAAGAATATATACTAGCAAAGCTATCCTTTAAAAGTAAAGAATATATAACAAAAATCAAGATCAAATTGTATTTTTCTATGACATCTCAACAAATACAGTGGTGGGGAGCAGGAAAAGAGGCTAAGTGTGACAAATTTAACAAGCTCATTTTGAAACATGCATTTAAGTAACAATTTCTGATGTGCAAAATATTGCTGTTTTTACTGAATGTGAACTGAACAAGAACTTTCAGATTAATATACTTGCATGTTTAATTTTAATAGAAACATAGAATTTCTTAGTTTGAATATAAATGTTTCTACAACAGAATTTGCAACTTCAAATTATAAGCATGATTTTTTTCCCTCAAAAGAATTTGACTTTAATTGTTTTAAAAGAAAAAAAAAATCTTGAAATGTTCAACATGATTACTAGGTCTTTAATGTGGTATTTTAAGGAGAAATCTAAATATTTCTTCCAGGATTGATAAAGTAGTACCTAAATTGCATATTTCTTAACCTTCCTGGTAGTTGAACACTAGTTAGAATGTGGTATTTTATTTAACTAAAGGAATTGCTGATTTTATTGATTTGTCTCTAGAATAGGCTTGTTTTTCTGGAGATATTTGGAACTTTCAGAAACATAGGTAGCCAGGAAAATGGCTTTCCACATTTAGGATTTAACATTGTCTTCTGTGAGGTAATTTTGTACTCACCTTCCTCTTCTGTGCACATAACCTTAAAAGGGCAAAAGATGAAAAACCATTTCCCTGGCTTCCTTTTCCCAAAATTCCTAGGTTAGATTCTGTTGATGGGAAGACATAGGACCCAATCTGGATGCTGAAAGAGGGAGAAACCATCATTTTCTGGAAACTGCTGTCTGGGGGTTACACTATAATTTGGACATTTCCTAATTGCATCAACTCTATCAGAAGTTTCCTCACCATTTGTTTTCTCAGGCCTTTCCATGGGTGTGTAACCTGTTATTTCCCTGTATTTAAACCACTTTTATTTGATACCAGGGGATTTTCTTTTATCATCCTTCATATGAACTCTTACTTCACTGAATACTGTGGTTTTTGGAGTGTTGGATGGCTGGCACATCATTTGGCTAATCCAATATCCCCAATGGCCTTACCTGGGGAAAGTGCTGAATTTTTTGAAAGCTTCCAGCCATATTCCCAGTCCATTATTTTTCTAAAGAGTTTTAAGTAAGTTCCACAGGTTTTCTTATAACTAGAGAAAGTTGATTCTAGTATAGACAAACAAAAACATGGTAATGAATATTGATTTGATATGAATATAACTTAAACACCAAATATAATAGCACAAAAATCCCTGAAAGACTAAGGGCTAGCACAGACACAAGCAGTACAGTCTTGCAGTAGCCATGAGCCTCTTTTGGATTCCTTCTGTGGACAGGATGCAGAAGAATTTGGACACGGGTCCTGGAGATCTGAATATTTTGGAATAATAGTGATGAAGAGGAATGTATATGTTTATACATAAAATTCAGATGACTACGTTTTTAAAATATTTTGGATCTGAAAGGCAAAACTATATATAAGCTTGCATATGTTATCACTAAAGGCTGACTGTTTATTTGATAAACTTTGCCAAGAGATTAACTTTTCCTTCTTATTCTTCCAGGATAAGAAATAGAAATGGAAATGCATGTATTGATGCTAGCTATGTTAAGTGTACATGTACATGGTTAAGTTTCTCAATATTGCTATAATTTATTTTATTGTCCCAGATTTATAAAAGAGGACTATGAGGCTTAAAAATTGTTTTAGAAATGTGACTAAGATCATGCAACTAAATTGTAGTAGAGTTAAGATTCAAATCTAGGTTGATATTCCTGAGTGGTTTACCCAAAAATGTTCATTTACCATGGGCCAGGCTTTAAGTTAGTTGTAATATTAGTTTTCTTGGTCTGCCATTACAAAATAACATGGACAGTCTAACTTAAGCAACAGAAATTCATTTTGTCACAATATCAGAGGCTGAAAGTCTGAAACCAAGGGCCAGCAGGGTTGGTTTCTCCTGAGAATTACAATGGGTGCCTCCTTCCTGCATCTTTGTGGGGTCTTTTCTTTATGTGTACTTTTTACTTTTTGGTTTCCCAGTGTGCTATAAAGATACCAGTGCTATTGGAATACAACCTATCCTAATGACCTGATTTTAACTTAATTCCCTTTTAATTGCCCAATCTCCAAATTTATTCATATTCTGAGGTACATTAAAATAGGAATGGGGAAGTATTAATTAAGTCCATAAAAAAGATGTTATGAACCCAAAGTTGAAAAAGAAAAGTAGGGACTCTTCTGTCTTCAAGGAATCTATAGGCTAGTTGTTAGAATTACACAAATTATGCACATTGCTAATGTAATGAATGCTCCAAAGTGGAGTTAAATATTGTTACAAGAGCTTAGTATAGGTCTCATCAGTGCACACAGGAAAGGCTTCCTTGAAGAAGTAATGACTGAGAATAGGGCAGTGGAGATTGGTCCAGACAGATGCATCAACTTGTTTGGGGAAGGCCCTAGTGTAGAGGACGCTTAGGAGCTTAAGAGGAGCCTCTTATGTTTTTGGTCATTTGGTTAGGATTTTGATGTCTATGCAAAAGTACTCAGAAGTTATTAAAAGTTCAAAGTTGATTGGTGTTTTGAAAAAAGTACTCTTTCTGCTTGCAAAACATTCAGCTGATTGACCACATTTTTCCTTTGCTTTTCAGTTGGTGGCTGTACTATTGTGCACATTCAGAGAAAACTTACAAAAAGTTAGGTTAACTTTTTAGCATTCTCAATATTTACTATTTTCTAGCCTTAAGTTTGCAAGACATAAAAATAAATTATAAAATTTCAATTCTGCCATGCAAAGGGAGATTCTATAATTCAGTCCTTGAAAACAAAGATAAAATACTTACAACATTGATATTAATCAAGATCTTACAGTTAAATCTTTCTTTGGCATTTCCTGTCTGCCTCCACAAAGTTGTCAGACTGTGGATCTATTGTTCCTGCAATGAACACTACTAACTTTCTTTTGTCTCAGTGGGAATTACATGATTACACCAAAGAGGAGGAAAAAAGTTTGAAAGACTAATGACAAAAATAGTGAAGTATATGTAGTCAAATGGTTAAAATGTTAAGTGTTTAAAAAATGGTACAATTTGAGATTTCAGGTATGAAATTGAGTAAGGAAGATTTTTTGAAAAGTGAAGTGTTTTCTATTTTACCTTTAAAATATAATTTAATAAATCTTTCTGTTTAAATGTTTAGTTTTCTTTTGAAAATTAAAAAAAATTATGACTAAGTTGTTTTATTAGGTAATATGTGATCTTGACACTGACAATGAATTTTTGAAAAATAAAATTTCTCTTCAACTTCAGAAGATACTTCTGTGCTACTGAAATGTTATAGAAATCAAATAACCTGAAGTTCAAATGAGACCAAAATATTAATTTTCAAGTATTAGAATAAATAGCAAGGAGATGTCAGGTTATAACCATCAAAACACCCTTCAAGCCAGACTCGGTAGCACATGCCTGTAATCCCAATGTATCAGGAGGCTGAGACAGAGGAATTGCGAGTTCAAAGATAGTATCAGCAATGGGGAGGTACTAAGCAACTCAGTGAGACCCTGTCAAGCTTATGAATTGCATTTATTGTGTTCAAGTATTAGAATACAAAGTATTAACAAGGAGATCATAGGAAAATAAATAAACAAATCAAAACATGAACATTTACTAGTTAGTGAAAATTACTCTGTATATTTTGTAGAGCTTCACAAGGAAAATAATTTAATGGAAAATTAATGATTTAATGAATGAATGACAAGTGAGTTGTTTGGGAAAATGATTACATTTTGAAGAAAGAGCTTGTGGCATTGTGTTAACAGCATGAAGCTATTTACTTTTAAAATATAAAAATCAAAAAATTATTTTTCTGAGTATAGCCAACTGACTCGAATGAGGAAACTGCCTGATCCTTCAAATTAAAACTCTGTCCCCAGACTCAGTCTGAAAACTTCTCTTTTCCTTTATTGCTCAAGGTAGATTTTCTAAATATCTAATGGAAGAAGCAACTAAATTAGATATTAAAACATCTGCTATTATTTATTTTAAAATATTTTTAAAAAACCATTGCCCCACTCCACACAGAAATAACGTATTTAATTTATGTCATTTCCGAAGTTGTGCTCCAAGGTAGACAACAAGAGGACATGGATAAAAGTACTCATTTGGGCTGACAAGTATCTCTAAGAAAACTTTAAAAGATGCTTAAATTTGTGTAAGTTTCCTTAATCTTGTTACTTGACATTTAGATGTGAAAAATTCTGCCATTCAGACATGTCTCACTTCTCAAATAAATAACTTTCAAGGATTTAAAAATATTTATGCTTGGGATTGTGGAAATATCAGTCCCTTGAAAGATCTATTCATTTACGAAATATTTCTGTTATTAGTGTCAGACATAGTAAATCTATGACTGAAAATGTGGGAAATTAGTTGTTCAAATATGAATTTCCACTCATCAATTTTGGCTGCCCTCACTGAAAGCTTTCACTGAAAGTATTGTCAATTTTCACCTTTCCTTCATTCCCATGCTGTCTTGCAAAAACAAAAGGAGGGAGGAAAAATAATCTAAAGTTTAAATGACTCTCCCAGAAATTCACATCCAAAATTAAAACAAGAATATTTCAGACTACTTAATACAGTCACTCCCCAACCAGCCCTCCAGCCCCCACCCTCACCCCCACCAAAAAAGAAGAAACAACTTATGAAAATTTCATATACCTTTCTGGAACACATTTGGTCTTGTAAGAGAGTGAAAATAAACAAGACATTTATAGTACTATAGTTTCTTGGGTAGTAACAGCTGTGGTTGTTTTAGTGGCAATGGATTGGCAAGTTTTTTTTATTAATCCACGTGGGACTCTCCCATCCCCAGCTGGAAAGCTTCAGCTGCCTCTCTACTTTCCTTGGTAGATATTTACAATCACACTGTGTTTTCTCTGGTGAAGGCTTCTAGATCTCTGTGATAGAAAATAGCATCAAGAGAGTTCTCATTATAGTCTTAGAGAGGAGTAGCTCCTACAAATACCGAAGTATCCTTGAAGAAAAAGTCCTTGCTGAGGAGAGACCAGTTGCAAAAGTAAAGTTTTAATAGTTCACTTCCTTCATTGGTTACTTTAAAACGTTTGTTTTACTTTACTAGTAATATTGCTGCAATGTTGATTTTAACATTTAATATTCAACTTTCACCAAGATCAAAATAGTATCCCAGAGTTCAATAGAAAAAGAGACATTCAGCAGCACAGTTATAGCATAAAAGTAAGTTACTAGTGGCATAGAGTCTAATGTATGTTTTTATTAGTTCTATGTAAATTGCTTTATGTCAGTAGGTTTAAGAAAAGAACTTCCAAGGAGACCATGGATAAATTTATATCCTGTCTCTTAGGAGTCATTAAAAAATTTTTTTTAAGAACAGTAGGCTTTTATTTATTTAGACAACTACCACTATTTTTAATTTTTCCAGGTAGCTAGTAGAAGTGTTCAAATATTTAAAGTTATCACCAAAGGAGAGTTTATTGTTTAAGAAGTAAAAGAGTATTTTTTATGGATATATTGTAGCAAAAACAGTTACAATTTACAGTGAAGCCAGTTACCAGGACCTGAAAAATTATATTCTAAGAAGAGTAAATTTTGAAAAATTTAAAATCCTTTACTTTAATAAAAATATGTGTAGCTCCTTTAGGCCATTTCTGTGGCAGCACTTTAGTTTGTGTGCTAAGCTGTTCTTACAAGCATAAGGAGTCTTTAAATGATCTGTTTCAGTCATAAAAAGAGGAAATACGTCAGTCTACAGCAATTAAAACAAAGAATTAGCTCTTTTCCACTTAGAAATTAAAGATCTCTTGAAATATTATTTGATAATTATTTAAAACTAAAAGCAGTATCTTTAAGTTTGCAGGGAACATCCTTGGAGTTGTTATTCCACTGGGATATTCTATGATTTTCAAGTCATCCTTTATCGGTATCATGTATCTGCATAATGTACCATTGTTTAAAATAGATGATCTTTGTATCTTGCAATGATGATATTTCGTAGTTTGGGGTTTATTTAATAAAAATGTGATTATTTAAAATTAACAAAATATATGAAATGCAACTACTAGCTCTTTAGTAATTAAAAAAACTCTTTTGGGACTCTGAATTTCTCAATCATAAAATAGTAACATTAAAAATCCACATATAAGATCATTATTAAAATTATGACCCATTTATCAAGTATACTACCCACTATTTGATTTATTGCTATGAGACTACATTTTATAATTTCAAGAATAGTTTAAAAAAAAAATGCCAGGCAAAAGAATGTTCTTTTTTTCTCTTTTTCTTTTTCTTTTTTTTTGAAGTCTGGTGTTGTCTTGCTTAGAAGGGAAGTACTTTTCAAACATCTGAAAATATTCAAAAATAGCTGAAGTTAGGAGAAATATATATTTTTATATGTGTATTTTTACATTTTTACATGTGTAAATATAGACCAATGAAATAATCTGTGCATTGAGGCAATTATATGAACATTTTAAAAAGTAAAACTAAAACAAAAATAAAAATGAAACTCTTATCTAGATATTTCAGCTAAAAGAATACCATAGAAATAAATTACCTAATACAATCTACCTAATACAATTTATTTCCTTGTCTTTATTAATATAGTTTTGTTAGTTGTTTGTTATAACTGTTGAATTAATCTTGAGATAATAGATAATACAAGCATTAACCCAAATGATTTCAAAGAAAAACTTACGAAAACTTTCTCCATGTTGTTTCATAATTTTGCCTATTTTCTAAAGAAAATATGATTAAAAAATACACCTATGATTTTCAGTTTCTATTTTTTATTTTGCCCCTTCTTTATTTAGAACTGACCCTGAGAAAAACTACAAAGGAGTGTTTTTTTTTTTTCTTTTTCTCCTAATTTCCTTCTCTGTTGATGGTACTGTTTATCCAGAGGTGATGGCAGGTCACATCCTTTGAGTTATTTTTCCAAGTGGTAGCCCTGCTCTTTTGTGATCAGAATCCTGCACTTGCTTCACTCCTGGTCAACATTAGTTGTTCTGATTTTGCCTGAGAACAGAAGAAAATTAAATGACCTGGAGACTGCAGTTGGCTGTTATCAACTAAAATGGAAATTGGTGGCCCCTTCCCAACCATCCTTCCTAACTCTTCCAATCAACCACAACTGCATCTGAGGGCTAAGAATTCTGGGAGGATTTTTTGTACTTAATTCTTTTTTCTTCTCTATAGGCAGGTCTAGGGGGTTACAACATAAGAGGAAAAACCTATAAATTATGTGTATTTTCAAAAGGTGTCTTAGGAATTATGAACTCCCTGCAAGTAAGGAACTCTGTATTTTAAATATTTTCTAGCTGTATATTGCCCTACTAAAGGAATTGTATGCAATACTATGCCAGAACTTCCCTAACTTTACATTGGTCCATGTCTTTTGCCTTTAAAATATCCTTAATTCTTTCATTGAGTTGTTTAACTTTTACATTTCCAGACAATCTAGTCATCTGAGAGCTCTTATATTTCTGAATTCCTCACTTAAACAATATTTAGCCAGCTGAAGAGTTTAATTAACAGACTTTACATTAGTCTCAGGTCAAGAATTCTTAAGAAACAATGAAAACATTGTCAAATAATCTAATTATGCAGAAGATATTAATTGTTCTTCCTAAAAACATGAGATTGCTGTAACATGTCAATTTTCATGTTTTCCTAATGCACACATTTAGCCCACTCTTCACATTTCAGAGGATAAAATGTCTTGGTCCACAATTAAGGAATATATTTTCTCTCAAGTACATTTTTGCACTTTGTATGTTAATGCTGTTTGTAGGAAAGAAAGATCTATTTTAATTTTAATCTGTAAAACAAAGAAAAAAGAGACAATAATTAAATAAGCACACACCATGCCATGAGAAATATAACACTGTAGAATTGTCACAGCAGCCTATGGTCTAGCCTCATGTTCAATTTCATAGTGAGGAGACACCGCAAAAGTGGAATGATATAGATATATTTCATCTTATAATTTTACTTTTTTATTTACTTTACTAGTAATATTATAACTCTGATTCTAAATCATTAAAATATATTTCATTTTTTTGTATTTAAATTGCCATGTTTTCTAATCTCTTAGTTTACTGGTACAAACATTGAAATTAGCTAAAGAGAAAATTAAGAGAATCCATTTAACAATTTTTACAAATTTTTGAAACAATCTTGCAGTTAAAAGAAATTTGCAAGAATAAAAAATAGAAAGGCTTTTGCTTTTTATTATGTATCTTAGTATCTGATATGATATTTCATCACTACTCTCAAACTCCAAATATTTTGGTGTGTATTTCTTACAAACAGGGATATTTTCTAACATGATAGCAATAATCTTTCAAGTCAGAAAATTGACACGGATACTTTTATTGCCATTCATGAATTCCACTTGTTTCCAAATTGTCCCAATATTCCTCATTTTAAAAGTTGAGAGCACATTATATAATCAACTGTATCTCCTGATTTCCTCCAAGTTGAAAGAATTTCTCAGTCTTTACCTTGATTTTATGATTTTGTTAGTTTTTTGTTGTTACTCTGCAGAATGTCCCTTTATTTGGATTTATCTATTGTCTCTTCCTGTTTATATTGAAGTTATGCATATTTGGCAGGAATATGACAAAAGTTGTATTCTTTTAACTGTATCCTATTAGGTGGCATGCATTTTAAAATTTTTCCTATTAATAATAATGATTACTTTTATTACTTGACTATTGTAGTATCTTCTTGGTTGCTCTACTGTAAAGTTATTCCTTTTGCCTTTGGTAACTAGTAAATATTTTATAAGAAGGTGGCTTGAAACAATGTAAATATCCTGATCCTCATAAAGCTTTCAATTTATTTGGTTATATCAATATGAATTCATAGTTTCCTATTTTGCTCAATAAGTTAAGATCCATTACTGCTGAGAGCCATAGCCAAGTAGGAATGACATGGCATTTTTGGTTAAGGTGACCCTGCTCAGGGATTAGGGTGGCTCCAGGTTTAGGGTGGATCCTGCTGGGAATAGGGCGTATCCTGCTGCCTCAGGCGCCCGCTCCTTGAGTTCTCTCGGGGTTCTGAGAGTATTTGGTATGCAGAGCCCGGTGTAGGGTGAATTTTCCCAGAACGTGCGTGTTCTCTCACTGCTGCTGCTGACCCCTTTCCTTCCTAGGTACCCTGCTCTTGGTTCTAGTACTCCTCAATAAGGGTACTTTCCTCAAGCCTCTTGGGTCCCCAAACCTCCCTGGGCAGCCCTCCATCTTGGAGCCTTCAAAGCTCCTCTCCCTTGCCTGGCATTACCTAAAAGTTCTGAATGAATCCCTTGGAAAGGAGGACAACAGAAAAAATTAGGAGCCATCTTTTATGTTTTAAAGATTCTAGTTAATTCAAAAGTACCTACTGTTTGACATTCATGGTATGTTTATCTTGATCTCTCTGAGCAGCATCCAATGGTTTAGTCATGTTTTCCTTTTACCTCTGTCTTGAAAAACTTTTCTCTTTTGTTTTTTAATGTTGTCCTGATTAGTTTTTTTTTTAACTGAACTATTAATCATTTTCCCTAGTCTTCTGCATTGGTTCCTTTTCTTGAGTTCATCCATTTAAAGATTAATCTTCTTCCGAGCCTTTCCTTTAGATATCTATGATAGAGCAACTTGATAGGATTCAGCAATGGCCTACATGCTATTGCCTTGAAAAATCTAACTGATGGGTCAGATTTACTTGTTTCACAGCCTAGAACAAAAGCCAGATTCCTGCTTCAGCATCATAACCAAAGAAATCTGTGAGCCCTGAACACTAAGGGTACTCTACAAATATAAGCTGCAAGTTTATCTGTGATTCAGTGGATTGACCCAGGTTCTCACAAGCATACCAGTGGGTATCAAGTCCAGGGAGAAAGTTAGGGCATCATCAAGCTAAACTAGAAACTTATCATATAAGCATTGAGTTCCAAATTTGTTATCTGTAGCCCATGAGATGAGATGTCTATTCCTGTAGGTTACCTGGTTAAAAGAGTGGGTATAATCAAAATTCTGTGAAAATGGTGTGGGACTCAGAACATAAGAACCAAAGGCAAACCTAAGGCTATAGAATAAGTGAATGTTGGAGTAGTTTCCAAAAAATGCCTAGAGGAACTACACTGACATCTAGGTAGTTGAAACATCGGGCCTGGGCATGTATGAATGGCAGGAGCCAGAGACAGTGATTATCTTTATTCCATTCTGGCAATGGGAGGTCACAATGCATTTCTGGTCATGCCCTTGTCTCTGTTTCTCTTTATTAATTGGTGAAGCTTTCTTTACTTTTCATTGAGAAAAAATAATACAGAATTTTTCCAAATTAACTTTTTAGAAATATTTGTGCAAAGAATAAAACTGAACTGAAAGTAAGGAATTATAGCAATATAACAAATTTACATGTTTATCTGAACACAAGCAAAAACAATGAAATAGGAAATTTCTATTTCTTACCTAGTCTATATCACAATTTTTGATTAATCAATGTTAGATTGTCTATTTGTTTTCAAAAGAATTGCATATTATCTAATTCTTTTTTGTTTGTTGGCTTATTTTAATGAAAGCCAGTTTTAGCAGGACTAACAATTTTAGAATTCCTGTGCAGTTAAGGAAAGTAATTTATAACATTATGAGGTAATTTACCTAGAAGTTTAAAACAATAATATTAATGGGACTAAATTACATATTTCAAAAGAAATTGAATCAACCAAAGAAAGAACTTGAAAATAATGTTCACACTGTCCTCATTTCATCTCCTTTTGGATATCATATCATTGATAGAAGAATAAAGACAGAATGAAAGGCAAAATATGGAGAAAATAAAAAGAAAAACAAAAAAGACTGAGCTCATGTCCAGCCTCGGCTGCATCTCAGCACAGTTCGTATTTATCAGAGGTCCCAAGTGTGGTGGTGACAAATCCTTTTTCCTGGCTTCTTGCCTTCCACAGGATTAATAAATAACTAGCTCAATATTTTAGGAAAGAATTATTTCATTATCATATCTTTCTAAAATATTTACTTTGGTTAATAGCCACTATTAATTCATATTTGAAACATGAAATGCTATGATCTATATCTATCTATAAATCTCTGCTTGAAGACAGCATAGTACAGCATATATACATATGAGTGTATGTATGTGTGTGTGTGTGTGTGTGTATTTCTAACACTAATTATCATCATTTTCTCAGGCTGGCTTACAATTTTATTCTAAAAATAAATTATTGTATTTTGATTTCATGGCTAGGTTTGGAAAAGGTGCTTTGAAGAAGAATAATTGCAGAGAGCTCTTCAGGATTTTAAATCTCTGGCATCTCATAACCAATCCCAGAGAGCATTAGTGATGGGACACAGGGAATGAATGTCAGCAAGTGACAGCTGAAAGCTGCTGGCACACACAGGCTGACTACAACACTGAGCTTGCCCAAGAAGGGCAGATCACAGAAGGGACCCTTGATTTGACAGTCATCTGTTCAAATCTGCCTTTTCAGAGAAAACCACCACCATTTAGAAATTAGTTATCTCTTTGCTGATTTATTATCTGGCATAAAATGATTACAACTCTCTTTCTAATGAGCAGAAGTGTTTTATATTATCTTGATGTCAAAGGAACAGAAGTAGCCAAAAGCATAGATGAATGCAATTGTGTAATATCTAGTAAATGCCACTGTGTATCATAAACATTAAGTTCATAACTTTCATCCAAAAATGGGATTAATTTGATTCAAACCAGATGAATGAGGAAAGTAGCTACTGTGTAAATAGTTCACTAGTTACTTTTCCAGACAGAAAACAAACTTTCTATAAATCATTATTGGACTATTTAAAAGGCTTTCATAGTTTGGTCAGGATAACATTAATTTTTGAAATTTTTAGAATGTAATATTTTCCAGAGATAAACTCTAAAAGCATAGATGAATAAATAGACACATAAAAATTTTAAGTGATGCAACAGCAGATTTTTTTATTTGTTTTAGAATGGGATAGACTTTTCTAGGTAGTGCTCTTAAGGCCTTATATTGAGAGAGGTATAAAGAAGGCAATTTGTTTTTTGTAGACCTAGTATAATGACAGATCTACAAAGAAAATCTTTGTGATATTTGCTTCAGATCTTGGTTATTGATTCATTATCTACTTTAGCAAAAAACAAGCAGTGAAATTTTCAATGAAGAATGTCTTTGTCCTAACTATCAGGATGTAAAGGATCACAATGTTCCATCAAGTTCTGGTACCATTACCTTGGCCCTAAGTCCTTCTTAACATCCCATTCCTATATACTTGGGATAGTTAACAGTGAAAGGAAGAGAGGAAAGAGAACAACTCTCTAGACAAAGATGGAATCCCTTCTCCTCCAAAAGGAGAAATACTTATCCCATCACCTCATTTCCTTCCTCCTTCCCTCTTTCCTCCTCCCTGCCTCCTTCCTCTTCCTTCATCTCTCTCCCCCTCCCTCCCTCCCTTCCTCCTTTCCTCTCTCCCCCTCCCTTCCTTCCTTTTATTGTCTCTCTTTCTCTCTCCCTCCCTCTCTCTCTCTCCATCTTTCTTTTCCTTCCTCCTTCCCTCCCTCCCTCCTCTCTCTCTCTCTCTTTCTCTAATTTTCCCAGAACTAATCCTCTTCTCTTTTAGGTTCAGAACCTGTGGTGAATTTTCAACTTCCTCTACTTTTTCTACCTGTGTCTCCTTGAATTTTAAAGCCCAAGGTCTTTTCAGTAAATGACTTTGAATTTGTTCTGTTTTTCATCCCAAGTGTTCATATTCATATGCCTCAGGATACAGGTAATCTGTAGAATACAGTATTTTTATTGAATATTAAAGTGAGATATTATCTGGAGGCCAGGTTCTGTTTTATTCATTTTTCTACTTCCCTCTTGGACAAATGGAGAAGCTAACACTGTGCTTGGCACATAGTCAAAGGCACTTAATAATTAATTGCTGAAAAATAGAACAAGACAACTTGACTTCTAGCTCTGGTCCAAGTAACTGGGCCACAGGGAAATTTGTTTTCTCTCTTACAAAATAAGAGTAATGTGGCTTTCAAGACTTATCTTACCTAAATGAGACAGCTTACTTTAAAAATGCCTTGTACAATTTTGAGAATATCATAGATCCTCAGTAAATATTAGTTCCCTTTTCTTAGGCTAGGTAATATATTTCTTGGAACTTCTGTACAGAATAATTCTGAAAATGACAAGATTAGGTATTTAAAAGACCTTTTCCAATATCAAAAAATGATATAGAATGTTGTTAAGGTATTGAAAATCTTTGTCACACAAAATTACTGGGGAATAAGATTAATCAAATTATGTTATGTTCATGTACAAATATGTCACTCTTATGTTTAATAATTATAATACAACAATAAAAAAAGACGAAAGTAAAAAAAGGAATTTAAAACAAGGCTGAAATAGAGAGACTTTTTCTTTTGAAAGATAAAAGTACTTACTTTTTGAGGGTGTTTATGATTTTCTATTGCCTGTTAACCTACAATGTACCACTTGGTGGTCATGACCAAATTTCTGAGACATCATCTCTGCCTGGGTTAAATTCTGGGTTTAGTACTTTCCAGCTGTGTAATCATGGGCAACTTTTCAATGTCTCTGATTTCCCCTTGGTGCAATGGTGCTAGAGAGCTGAACCTGTGGGGTCCAGATGCTGTGTCACTGCCGGAGTCAATGTGTGCAACATTTTTGCAGCAGAGCCTGATGTGTCCCAGGTGCTTAGTATGTGCTTCAAATAGAACCAGGCTATGTTCTTTATTTGTGCTTTCATTTATTGACAACTTCAAATTTTTGGTCAATCCCTTTTTATGCTTCTTTACAAATAAACTGTTATACCATATTTTGATCTAAACAAAAAGGACATGAAATTAAGAAAATTAAACAAAGAGCTTGGCATCCTTCAACGAATTAATTTTTTTTTTAAATTTTGGTACTGGAGATTGAACCTAAGGGTGCTCTTCCACTCTCTATTTTTACTTTGAAACATGGTTTTACCAAGTTGTTGAGGGTCTCACTAAGTTGCCAAGGCTGGTCTCTAACTTGCAATCCTCCTGATTCAGCCTCCTGAGTTGCTGCAATTATAGGCATGTGCCACTGTACCCTGCACTAAGTTGATATTTTATATCAAAGATTGAATGAAGTTTTTTTAAAAAATAGTTAAGTCCTTTCCTTTAAATGATTGATACCTATGATAAAATTGTATATTATTCTGTTAAGAAAAAATATTATGTCTGCATCAATATTCTTTTTATTGAATAGAAATATACACTATCCCACTCCTTGTTATGTATCCCAAAGATTTAAAATCAGCATACTAGAGGGATGCCACCACATTAGTGCTTATAGCAGCATAATTCACAATAGCCAAGCTATGGGACCCACCTAGGTGCTCCTCAACAAATGAATGGATAAAGAATGTGGTATATATAAACAATGGAGTATAACTCAGCCATAAAGAAGAATGATATTATGGCATTTGCCTTTAAATGGATGAAACTGACGACTATCATGCTAAGTGAAATAAGCCAGTCCCTAAAAGCCAAAGGTCAAAAATTTTCTCTGATATATGAAGCTAACTCAAAATAAGGGGGAAAGAGAGAGAGGCGGTGGGAGAGGAAAAAGGGGGGGAGAATTCCATTAAAATAGAGGAAAGATCAGTAGAGTAAATGAAGGAGAGTAGGAGGAAGAAGAAGGACAAGCTAGGGGAGGAATAGTGGAATGAATTACATGTATGAAGACTTGAATTGGGTGTCAACATACCTTATATACAAACAGAGATATGAAAAATTGTGGTATATATGTGTATTAAGAATTATAATGCAAAAAAGTACATGTATAATGGCATAAATTGAGGTGAACATACTTTATATACAGAGATATGAAAAATTGTGCTCTATATGTGTAATAAAGACTGTAATGCATCCCACTGTTGCTGTGTATTTAAAAAAATAATAAAATCAATAAAAAAACCATAGTGAATCTCGCCATCAAGTATATCTACAAGACTCTAATTTAAAAAAAAAAAAGTCTCTAAGTAAATACCAGAAAGATCAATAGAGTAGAGGGAGGAGAGCAGGGGGATATGCTGGGGACGAAATTAGAGAAAATTATATTCCATGCTTTTGTGATTACATAAAAATGAATCCTAAATGTTATATATAATTTAAAAATTGATAAAATAAATATACATTAAAATAGTGCAAGATAGAAGGAACTTTTACAGATGAGGGCAAGGCATTTCACAGAATTCTATATGAGCTGGGTCACAGGAGAATTTTTCTATGAGTAGCTGTACTCTCAGTCCTTTTTTCTATTTTTCCACTGCTTGGCTTATGAGTGGCCCACCCTTCCTGGCTAGGGCATAAAACTGTAAAGTGAGATGTGACTCTTGAGGGACCCCTACTATGTGTGGGGCAGATCTTAGAGACAGAAGCTAACTGAGCAACACCCAGAGGTCTCTAGTACAGATTTCTTGTAAAAAATAAATTTAAAGTATAATGTCAGAGTAGAAATCTTTCAATGTCATATCTTAAAAGAACATCATTTTATTTAGTAATGGGGAAATAAAATCACATGTATTGTATACAACATGATGATTTGAAATGTGTATACATAATATAGAATGGCTCAATTAAGCTAATTAGCATATGCATTCCTGCACATTTTTGATAAAACAGTAACAATAACAACACAAAACCCAGAACAGTGATGATAACATCATGTTGCATTCCGTTGCCTGTATTGTTTCAATTTAAAAAGCCTCATTTGTTTACTGACTGAAAATGGATGAGATTCAATATTTTTGACAAGTTTATTTCGAATGGAACATTCACCACTTTTTAATACTCATTTTTGAAGCCGAATTGCACAAAAATGACTTGAATTTTAACAGTGGGCAGGAGAATCATGAATGGCAAACTTCCTATGGACCTAAAAACCCTCTATATTTCAAGTTGATCCTTTGGACTTCCAAGTAGAATATGTGCTCATAGAATAGCTATAATAATTCACTCATGTCAATTACTGGCTGGCCACATTTGTAGTCTGCCCCCAAATTGTTTTTGGAAGCTTCTTAATCTCTTCTGGCTTGATGGGAGTTGGCAGACAAGCCAGCAGGGAGCTATTACAGATTTGTCTGCTGATTTAGGGCCAGAGCTTCTGCTCCTGTCCTGAATTAGGTTCATTGACAACTTTTCCTTCACACCACCTCACTCTTTCCTAGACTTTATTTTAGAATTAAAAAAAATATATATTTACTTTTTAGTTATAGTTGTAATAAAATATCTTTAATTAATTAATGTATTTTTTTATGTGGTGCTGAGGATCGAACCCAGGGCCTCGCCCCTGCTAGGAGAGCTCTCTACCACTGAGCAACAACCCCAGCCCCTATTTAGAATTTTTAAGGGTCTGTTGGATGCAAAGATAATAGATTTGTGGGTAGAACTTTCAATCTGGGGGGATGAACAAGAAGAAGGACTAGGGAAAAGATACTTGAAGTTCAGGAATGTAATATATTTTCATCATCTTGATAATTCTTAGCAGCACTTTTAGTTCACAAGCCAAAAATAAGCATATGTGTATATTTTGCAGTGATACCTGTGGGTATATGTGTGTTGTGTGTGTGTGTGTGAGTGCACACGTTGCGTATCATAGTGCATACGATTTTGCTTTGAAATTTTGTAGTAGCATTTGCAGTATACAAGAAAACAATAATGTATTGTGTCTCTGGCTAGAATTGTTGATTTTAATTTAGAAGGGTTATTAGAACACGTAGTTCTTTGGCAATTCAGACATTAAATGAATTATCAGACAGGGACTTTACAATTGCTTATTTTACAATTGTAAAGTAAATAAAATTATTTTGCATTTAATTGATGGTTCATGTCAAATAGCACAAACTGTGAAGATGATGTTGATGCTGATGATGACAAATTTTTTTTTTAACCAGGGATTTTAAGAGAGATGATTATTTAGAAGTATCCAGGCAGCCTGCGAGGAATCTTGCATTGAATAATTAGGTATGACAGTTTCTTTATATAATAGAGCTTGTTTTCAGAAGAACAAGGGATTCCATGGTTGATCCCAGGCTACCATTATTTTCATGACCTTTCAGAACTGTACAGGATTGGTTTCTTTAATTAAGTGTCTCATTCCTCCTGGAGGAAAGCTGAGCTTTTGTGAGACTTCATTTATAAAATGAGCTTGTAAAATAAGATATCTATAATCTTAAAAGGTTTCGGTCTAGATGTAAAAACATTTGAAGAACTGTGAATAGTAACCAAGCTTATCTTCAAAGATCCATGGACGGGGCAATAACTTTTGATTTTGAAAGTCAGTAACTCTATATGTTTGGTATTTCATTGGGAAGTGCTGAATACAGTAGAGTCTGACACGGGGATCCTGGTGTGGGAAGTAAGGAAGCCAAAGCAGAACAAGGCTCTCAAAATTAAAAGCATTATTTTTGCTCGTTTCCCACATGTGTTTACTTTTATTCATTGCCTTTAAGATTTTCTACTCTTCAGACTAAGTCCAACTGTGGGTCTTTATCTCTCAGTCTGGTTTTAGGATTTTTTGGAGATTGAGTTTGTACCTGATTCTTGTTAATACTTACCAAGGCCAATGGGGGGATTTTCTTAGAAAGTGTGCATAATGGAAAATATTATAATCACAGCTATTTCCCCATAAAGTTGCTTTCACCAGATCCATTTCTCTGGAACATATCAAGTACTTTTAAAAGTTTAGGTCCAAAAACACAGTTAGAACAGAGAAATAAATCCTACTGTTCTATAGCACAGTAGTTACCAAAAATTTATTGTGCATTTCAAAATAGCTAGAAGGGAGAGAAATGATCAATATTTGAGCTGACTAATATGCTGATTATTCTTACTAGATGACTATGTTATATACATGTATTAAATACCGCACTGTACACCACAAATATGTACAATTAATATATGTCAACTAAAAATTGAAAAAGAGAATTTACTGAGTAAACTAATTCTATCTGAAAATAATTTTTATGGTACTTGGATACAAAATAATTTTTAAAAGTTCTGAAAACTGAGTATGAACTTATATGATGACTACTGCTCAAGTGAACAATCAGATTTCTTGATTTATTTATAGTAAACAAGACAAATCTGCCCTGAATTAATTTTATCTAAGAAATATTAACTTTTCCTTGTTTTACCCCTGGTCACCCTCCTTCCTTTCATTTCCTGTTCCTCCCTTTTCCCTGAGGTCCTTCTTTGTCTTCCAGCATTTCTACTTGTTTCATCTCCTTTTCTTAATATTGTCTCCTTTTTTTAAGTAGTCATATAAGTCATATAATATAGCAAATATTTTTATAATAACACATATTAAATTTGTTTTACATTTTGCAAATGGAGTATGCTTATGAAACTTCTTAAATCTTAAAAAGCTTTTTTTAAAAAATTTAAATAATTTTCTCCTTCAATCTTTTAAAGTTTTCCAAAGACACAAACGTCTTGTTATGTGTTTTATAGGGAAATACTGTATGACTTTATACATTTAAAATTCCTATTCAGAAAGGGATCATAGAGAGGATCCTAAACTCTAGGGAGGTATTAATTTTATATCAGAATAAGACTAAACTAACAAGTTCCTAAGGTACTTTGCAAATAGAACAGTATTAAGTACTTTTTGTGGCACAACTCACTACTCCTCTAATAAATCACTTCTAAAGGAGTAAATCCATCAATGGTTGGAAAGAAAGATTATCATTTCATATTCTATAGTTCTTTTCAGGAACTGGGTGGCTGACATGCCACCAGAGAAAGAAAGAAATAGAGTTGGAGATAAGAAATGACGGTTTCCCAGAGATGACCGAAGAAATATGATGTGTGTCCTTAGGTGTAGTTAAGACTTCGGCTTAGCCAAGTTCCTCTTCTCACAGTAGTGTCACATGTGCATGATCAACCACATTCCCAAGAGCTCAGTGACCACCTGCATTCCATTTTAGCTGTAGGATTTAGAACAGACTCTAATTTCATCAGCAGGATAATGGGTTGTTATTGAGTTGATCTGCTAAAGAGTAAAAAAATGTTACCACGTATTACTATTGGTACATTTTAGATATGCCTCAAATGGAATTTTCCTCATTAGAGATGAAATCCAGACCCCATAACTCTAATGGGTAGGAACTTCTCTGGAGGGATATACCATAACTCTTTTTTCCCCCCATACTGCTCCCTGAGGTTGGTGGTGAAATAATCATTTGCTCTCTGAGCAAAAAATTTACCTTAACAGTTCATTGTCTCTAAATGCTTTTCCTTTGGTTTACACAGAAACACATTCCTTTCATTTTCCTTTTACTCTTCTTTGTATTTTATAAATAAGTTCATGACCTAATTTGTATGAATTATGTATGGTTGAATGATCCTTTTTTTAGATAATTTTCTCCTCATCTGATATAGATTGAACTTTGTTAATCATAGAAAAGTTTCTTACCATCTGACATTTGATTATTTTTTCAAATATTAAATTAATGCAAAGGTGCAGAAGATAATGAGGTGAAGTAAATGAAAATAGTGGTATGATGTGGTGTGGGAGTGGTTCAAATTGATGCTGTGTTGTTAGGGCTGATAAAACTCAGGTGTTTAAATATTTCAGTGAAATAAAAATTTAAGCTCTATTTAAATGTCTGAAATGCTGCTTGATGTATTGCTTACTCCTTTTGCAAGAGAAAAGATTCTGAAGGGAAGATATTTAGGCAGAAAACACTGCATTTTTTAATATGCTGATGCAATCCTATAAAAGTAAAACACAAATGATCATAAAGAATCATAATCTGAATATCAGGCCCAGCACTTATCTGTTTGGACTAGATAAGCACGAGCCAAAGAGCAATATTTCTACAACTTTGCCTGGAAGTGATTAGGGTGGAATATTTTGAAATTTTACTTTTAGGGCCCGTATTTGTGTGTGAAGAGGGCCAATTGCTATTCTCTTTCTTGGTGATTTCCTTGAATTCCCTGAAATCTACCTGAACCTCTTTCTTGCTCATAACTGTTGCTCTTACACAAAATTACAGCTTGAAGGAATAGATATCAGGTGATAGAGGAAATGGAAACACCCTAGCTTGCAGAACAGATACATATTTCATTGTAGGTTGGAAGACCAATTTATAATCTTGTTAGCATTAATTATTTGATCATTGTGTGTCCAAAACTGTGTTTAGTGCTGTTCCTTTTAAGTTCAATTGGACATTTTGATGCAGACACCATCAATTTTATCATTACAGTACTTCTGCTTTCCAGTTGGAGAAATTAAGACATAAAAGAGTTCAGGAATTTTCCTGAAGACTAAATGATGGAGGTAGGATCTGAATCTTGTTATACTGACCTCCTAGCACTGACAGTTAAATACTATAGCTGAAGAGTGGTCGTTCAGCTTGTTAAAACTTAACAACTGAGGAAGTAACAACCCTCAGAAAGAGGGTCTCACTTTTAGTTCTGCAGAGATGTGAACATTTCTTATGAAGTCTCTAAACAACCATGAGGCTTGTCGTTCTCAACCTCTCCTTACCTCCTGCTCTCCCTCCTCTCTTCTCCTGTTCTCTCTTGTCCTATCCTGTTCTCTCCTTCCTTCTTTTTCTTCTTCACATATTCTTTTTCTCTCTATCTCACATACTCTCTATTGATATTTCTTTCTTTCATTTTCTCTCAGCCATACTCCCTCATTTTTCTCTTGCATTCTTGTTTTCTCTTTCTTTTCTTGAATTAACAAGAAATACATAATTCTTTCTGCAATGTTTTGCTTTAGCAGCCTAACAGTTAGTATTTGACTCTTAGAGAATAAGTATGTGGAAGTTACTCAAGACTAAGTTGCTCCTGTTTTTAATTAGACGTATATTTTACAATTTGAAAAAAATGAAATGTAAGCAATAATTAATTAAAAGTTTGTAATTAATTTTTCATCTTTATCCTGTTTCTTGGGAAGGAGATAGGATATAATTTTATACTATTAAATAAATTCTAGCAGTAGCTAGACTTTATATGGATGGACAACTACCAAAATTGATCAAGTGAAACTTTGCAAGCTCCTCTCTCTAGGTTACTTAACTACACTGCTGACTTACAGAGCCCTTTGCTGTATCATGACTGCTCCCTACTTAGTTTCACCTTCTTGATGTTAATGGCAAAAGAGAGATTTCATTGATGATTAACTACATAATTTCGTAAAATAAATTTCTTTCTCTGAAGTGATAGAAATAATTTCTGCTGACAGGATGTAAATCCATCAAAATAGAAAGAAAGAAAATATGTGTAGGTTTTTATGTAGCCCAACTGTAATCAAAGTAAATTCTGGTATTTCCCACCAGGTGGCAGCCCTCTTTTGAATTTTAGAACAATGCTGAGACTTAGAAAAGTCACTCTCAATTTAGAAATGGGACTGGTTCTGGAAAAAATATTCAGCTAATGGAATTGAATCAGTAGAAAAAGAATACACTCAAACTATTTTAAGATGCTTCCAAAGTAAAATTCATAATAAACTAATACATTTAAATTGGGAAAAATTAAGTCTGTATAAACAAAGCCAATCACAATTTAGCTTGAATTTTCCAGAATAAGTTCCACTAAGTCTTCATTTTCATTTGATCTTTCCAGTCAGCTCTCATTTTGAGGATCTCCCTAATTTTCAAGCAAGCACAGCAACCAGTATGTATTTAGCAATTGAGTGTCTTACATGATGATTTAATTCATAAATCAGTCATCAACTTGCCAATCAAACAGTCCTAGGTAAACTCTTTAATATATTTTTTTTTCTAAACCATGGGATTGACATCGTGGATCTTCCAAGTTATACAAAACTAGGGCGTCTCTGCTGGCCACATGTTTCTTGTCCATGATGTGGCTCTTTTTAAATGGAAACTGTCACATATTCTTGCTGCTCTACTTAGTGGCCTTTTCGTGAGGATCAGGGCATAACATTCTTTACCAGCTGTCACCCCAAAATATCCAGTGGAAAAGCAGCCAGTGTCACAGTCCTGTATCACTAAGGACATCAGGTTTTATGGAATAGGATCCAAATAGGATGATGCATTTTATCGTCCTTGGGGTTTTATTCACTGATGATAAACAGCCATGCTGAAAACTCAGGAGCAGATCTTTGTCAGTTAGAGAAAATGAGAACAAGTGCGTGACATCCATGTAACAATATTAATTTGAAGCAGCAGGATAGGTAGGTAGACTTCTGTGATACACAGCTTGTACTCTTGACAAATACAGTCAAATTACTGAAGAATGTGGGAGGGAGGGAGGGAGCCAATATACAAATGACTGACTTAGCTGGAAACAAGGGTATTCAGAGTGGCTTCCATGACACTTGTTATATTCTTGCTTAAAAATGAGATGGTCCCCAGAGATGGCAAGCGAAGCTGCATCTGCAGCCTCAGTCCTCACTCTGGCTCTGCCTTTGAAAGAGCTTCAGCACTTGGCGGCCCAGCTGAGGTTGCTTCTTCCTGGAGTGCGGGATGAGCTGACGCTGTGGGGAGTGGCAAGGTCAGTGGTGGCCTTGGGGTAGAAAAAAGCCCAGGCAGGTCAAAGCGGGCAGGACCCCAGCGCAGGAGGTGGCTCCGCTCACTTCAGTTTTTCCTTTTGCGGCGGTTCGGACCACCATACTACACCTGTCAGCGAACCCCAGGAGACCCCAGAGGAGTTTAATCAGGAGAGGTTCTGGAGAAGACTCAATGAGGCAGCAGTTTAAGTGTCGGGGGAAGCCACCATTCTGATCACAGGATCACTGTGACCACAGGAAACCCAAAAGATCTGTGAACAAGTCTGTGCTGCCATCAGGCAATTATTGCAGTGCACTAGTCACTTTCCAAGGAACAGGGGATTACTCTGAGAGAGATGGTAAAAAGCGCCACTTTGGACATTGTGGAAGGCATGGCTCAGCTTGAGGAAGTGCTTCTCATCACTCCATCTCAGAGCCCTGAAAACAGTGACCTTATTTCCTGCAACAATGTCTGGGTTGCATGCCAGCAAGTTCCTCAGATACCAAGAGATAATAAAGCTGCGGCCCTATTAATGCTGACAAAGAATGTAGATTTTGTGAAGGATGCACATGAAGAAATGGAACAGTCTGTGGAAGAATGTGACCCTAACTGTGGCCTCTTGAATGATTCTGAGGAGGACAACCACAATGATGAAGATGAAGTGTTTGGATTTCTAAGCAAGTGAGACTTATCTTGGTCTGAGGAAGATCAAGAGCTCATAATTCTATGCCTTGCACTGGTGACAGCATCCAAAGCCTGCCTGAAGAAAATGCAGATCTTAGTGACAGAGAATGGGAAGAAGGATCAGATGGCTCAACTGCATGACATTGTGGATATTTCTGATGAGATCTGCCCTAGTGTGGATGATTTGGCTCTGACCATATATCCACCTATATGCCACCTGACTGTGCAAATCAATTCTGCAAAACTTGTAACTGTTTTAAGAAAGGCACTTGAAATGACAAAAGCAAGGCATGTGACCCCTCAACCAGAAGAGAGTTGGATCCCTTTACTCATTAATGCTGTTGATCATTGCATGAACAGAATTAAGGAGCTCACTCAGAGTGAAATTTAATTATAAGTTTTCAAGCTCATTCATATTCTCTTTTGTCTCTGTCTCTGACTGTCCCAACCAGATCTATGATGTCTGCTTTTAAAAATGAAGCTAGAATACTTAATGGATGGAAAGAGAATTCCTGTCTATATTTAACAAGAGACTCTATTACCAAAGATTGTTGATTAGGCCAGATTGGCAATTATTTATAAACAGTATGTGTTTTCTGCTAGATGCAAAAGATAATTGCATGAATCAGTGTTCCTGAGTGGCCTCTCAGAGACTCTTAGGGAAGCTGCCTTATTCCCTATTTGTAATAAAGTATGTTGTCTATTTGTTACAGATAAAAAAAATGAGATGGTCCCTTCTTTCCACAATATCCTATATATAAATGTTGGATTTGATAGCAATTTTTTTTTCTCACTTCTGAATTTACTCTAGATCAAGGTAATCATGATCTCAGTTTATGGGATGAAATGGTAAACAGTAGAGAAATTTATTTTTTTGTAGTGTTCTCTTATTTTCTTCCAATGCAGCTCACGGTTTGTCAAATGTCAATTTATTTGATTTCTAGAAGGAAAATATCAATTATAATACTTGATAGACTCATAAAAGTTATGTTTCTGATGAAGTACCTAAAAATGTTCTATAGAAAATGCTATTATTCCCTTCTTCTATAGTAAAAACATTTTAACCATCTGTTCACATGGTTGCTAGACTTTGAAAATTGGATGCCTAGTTTAATTTTAGATAAGTAATTGTAGATTTTTATTTAAGTATCTCTCATGAAATATCTGGAATGTATATGTTAAAAAAAACTATTCATGATTTATATGAAATTTTCATTCAACTGAGCGCCCCTTATTTTTTCTGGAAGACAATTCTGGGTATAACCTTCTTCCATAGTTGCCTCAGCAATAGTGGTGGAAAATCTTCTGTACAGACAAGCCGTGTAAGAACTCTCAGCTCTTCTTTCAACTCTCCAAGTATGAGCTCCGAGTGTCAAATTGATCATTGTAGCTTGCCATCAGTGGGAAAAGTGCACAGCAACTTCAGCTGGAATTTCAGAGCCAGTGTGATGGAAAGCCGCCAGAGGGGTATCTGGACTTCTGAAGAGAGACTCCTGGGAAGAGCAACTCTAGAATTGCCTCCTAAACATCAGTTCATGGGACTAAATTGCATAAATGACCTGAAGAACATGGTTTGTGAATATTCAGAATAAATTTTATTTTTGTCATACGTAGCAGGAAATAGACCAGGAAGGAATTTATCTAGCATATGATTATGTCTTGTCTTCTCCCCTGCCCTCTTTGCTGCCTTTTCCTGAAATGAGGAATGGCTGTAGAGAATATAAATTTATTATGCTAGTCACAGAGTTGTCTGAAAGGGTTATGAAATCAACCCTGTAATGCCTCTTTTCCTTATTAGTGGAGGAATATCTCGGGCCCTAGGCATGCATTCATAAATAAGTCCTGCTTCTCACATGTGTTTGTCTTACCCAAGGTAACCCATAAGGCTTATTTCAGAAATATTGCAAGATAAAAATTTATTAAGAAAGAAGAAAATGGAAAATTGCAGCTTTCAAAAACTCCTTTATAACATACTTATAAATAATTAACTTTGCTTTAGTATATGCTTTTTTAAAAAAAATACCAGAGGCAGGGGATAGGGTTGTGGCTCACTAGTAAAGTGCTTGCCTAACATGTGTGAGGCACTGGGTTTGATTCTCAGTACCACATATAAATAAATAATACAAAGGTCCATTAACAACTAAAAAATATATAAAAAATAAATTCCAGAGGCCAATAGTAGTTACAAATAAGTATATAAGGGTAGAACAAAAACCAAAAACCAGAGTTCTTACCATGCCTGAGATTGCATTCTGACAGGGGATGGTGCTCTTTGCATATGAATCAGTTGAGTGATATGAGTTTTGCAAAATAGCATATGAAGAAGTGCCAAAATTGACCACAGAAAGGATAACTGTATTATATATCAAAGTAGTGAGAAATCCATGTAGGCTTATGTGAACCTTGAGGGGTGAGTCCCATGTGGACTGATGAAGGGTAAAGGAAAGAACATGAAGAGAAGCTGAGAAAGAGCAGAGCACTTGAGGATCAACCAGGACCTTATCTAGATGGGGAAAAAGATCTCTGATGAGGCAAATGTGGGGATAAATTTGCACGGGGAGAATGATGTGGTATTGTGACAAACTCTGGAGCTTAAACTCAGTCCTATAGACCATGGGAGCTGTTGAAGATTTTTGAATCATGGAGACAGGATGAAGGTAATAACCCTGTAAACTGGATGAAAGAGAAAGGAGAATTTTCATCACTATTAGTGTGAATTGGTTGCACACATACACTCTAAGTCTGAAAGATTCCTCTTTGCATATCAGTGAATATAAAGTATGCACTAACATACACAAGAATCTGTAGAACATGTGTACACAGCATAGTCTCTGCTCTTGGCTTCTTTACTGGGGAATTATTCTCCACTATGCTATGCAGTCCCCAAGAGAAACTCACTGAGAGTTGAGTGAGTTTCTTATATTTCCTCTGATCTTTGGTGTAACCACATTTAGATTGAACTAAACATTATGTACATTATGTTCGCAGTGTTTAATGGAACCCTGTCATCATTATTTTTGTAAGTGGGGTAGGCAGGCAGGGAACAACAGCCCTTCTTATCCAGAAAGAAGTTTTTAAAAATAAAGGTTCTATAAGATTTCATTATTATAAATAAATTAAAACCAGGAAGAATGGTTTCTCTTTGCTACATAATTAAAAATAGTCTTTTAAGTGACATGGTTAGTTGTCAAAGGGAACCACAATTGCTGTCAATTCCAGAACAGTTCCCACAGATCTCAGGAATGAAACTCATTTGATGTATGAAAGTGGAAAATAGGTTTTAAAAATACACATTTTAAGGGAAAAGTAAATAAATGAACCATGGCGAGGTCTCTGATACTTTTCAATGTAAAAAGAAAGCACATTGTAAATAACACTTACATTTGAAGCTTTATTCTAATTTTCTTTGTGATGCTAAAAGTGTTCCAGAATCCTGAGAGAAACAAAATGGGAACAATGCTATTCTAAAAAATATTTGATTTTCCAAAGAAGATTTCATGTTACTCGGGTAACTGTAACTTTTTGCAAGTTAATCTCAATTTTTATTTTCAATTACAAAGTCTTTTTGGCTGTGTTTCCAGAATGGAAATCAGAAGTGGAGGATGGAAACTGGATTAATTTACTTACTTGCTTCGAGTCTTTGATGGTCTTTGACTAATCAAGAAGTTAATTACCATGGCTGAGCATATCGGTAGATAATTCAAATATGTCTCCACTAGGGATCTCTCAGAAGAGATTTAATGCTTCCTCTCTTCCCCAATTCTGTTTAAATTTATATTTGTGAATGGGGAGAAATACATTAAAGAAGCAAACAATTATTTTTGAACTTAGTATTCTGAAAAATACTATTAAGGAAAATTGTAAAATGTTAATAGAAAATCAAATACATGGATAATTTTGCTGGAGAACATGGCTATGTGCAAAAGCAAGGCACAAAACAACAAACACTGAATGTTCTCACTCATACACGGAAGATATGTTTGCTGGCGGTTAGGAAGTGCAGGCAGGAGGGAGGACACGGGGATAATGGATGGCAAGTCTTGAAATATAGTTAGACAGGAGGAGTAATTTCTAGTGTTCTACAGAAAAGTAGGTTTACAGCAATTTACTATATACTTAATAGGGAAATTGAAGGGAGGAGTTTGAAGACTTCCAATGTAAAATTTGCTACTGCAAATATATATATATATATATATATATATATATATATATATATACACATATATATATATTTAATATATATAAATTTATCTATCTATCTAATACAAATAATATATTTATTTTTTCCCACAGTGATTTATTCCATTTCGGTCCTTAGATGCCTCCCTGTTCCATTGACTTTGGGTTCTGCTATATTTTATTGTTTGAATGGTAGGGGATGAATGGACATATCAATTTTCAGGTATGAGCTAAATCTTTGAACATAATGGCATAGATTTTCTAGACCTTCTTTTTCCTGTTCTTTGCCTTAATAGAACAGCATGCACCCTATAGAGACTGATCCTTTGACCTTCATACCCAAATGTGAAGAAAATCACATTTCCCCTCATGGTCTGGAGAAGAGTCTCAGAGATTCAGCTGACCCAGAACTGCTTTGTAATGTGAGTGATAAATCACTCTTTGGGTTACCATCTTTGGAGATTTTTGGAAGTTGATTTTAGACATTATTAATTCAAAAATAACTCAGTGATGTTGAAGAAAATTACCCAGAAATGTAGACAAAGGCCAGGCCATACAGGGACTTTTTAGGTAGTACTAAAGATTTTGATTCATCACAAGAATAATAGAAAGGGTTGAACAATGTATTGACACAATCAGAATTTTATTAAAAGAGAAAAAATATTCTCGCTGTACTGAAAACAAAACAAAACAATAACTAAAAAATACAAGAATGTATATAACATTGATAGGTTTTTGCAACAAGGAAGTCTTTCTGAAATTTATTGAGTACTTATTTCCAGACTCTCTTCTAAGCACCTTCCCTATAATAGCTAATTAAATACTCAAAATGAGGCAGACCACTTTATTTTCACAATTTTACATGGGAGGAAACTAAAGAACATTAGTCCATTTGGGCTGCTATTAGCAAAACACAATAAAGTAGGTGACTTATAAACATCAGAATTTTTTTTTCCACAGTTTTGGAAACTGAGAAGTTCGACATTAAAGTATCTGTTGAGGGCTAATTTTCTGGTTCATAAATAGTGCCCCTTTCACCATGTAAGAACACAGAATTCATTAACTCATTCATGAAGCTCCACCCATGACCTAATAACTTCCCTAAACCCTACATCTTAATACCATCACATTGGTGATTTGGTTTTAACATGAATTTTTAGTAATGCAAATATTCAAACTATAGCAGAAGATGGGCAATTTTCCAAGGTTGCTCATCATCAAAGAGTAAAACCAAGAATCAAATTCCAACTATCTTGTTTCACTGCCAGGGTTCTTAGCCTGAAGGATGCAGAGGAAAGATTATGGGGACTTAAACTAAGGTTGAGGAATGAGAGATGAAGAGACTTTGATGATGTTGACAGATTTTTACAAAGCCGAAACATTAGAACTTGTTTTTTTTGTTGGCTGTGGGAGATGAGAAGGAAATTTCAAAGATGACTTTCAGATACGTGCAATGGAAACAGGAGATATTAGAGAAGATGAGTTGAGAGGTGGGATTCTGAATTCAAGTTGTAAGCTGCTTCAGGGTAAGAACTATGTAATATCAAACCTTTGCTTTGTGTGCTATAGAGACTCACTAATAATATATTAACAAATGAATCATCAATTTACAAAACCCATTTTAAAATAGTGTAGGACTTTGGTATAACATTTTTCATGCACAAAGAATGATTTTTCTCAAGTGTTCCTTTTCATAGAGTTAAAATAGTTGAATCAGAAAAAATACTGATGCTTGGCATAAATATTTCCTCTAAGCAGGAGATGGGTTCTTGTACTGTAATTTTGTACTTGATTTCTACTTCTTTTTATTATCGGAAAATGCTAATTCCTGAGATGTATCCATACAGTTTGTCAAATTTATTGCCATATTAGCACAAATCTAATGTGATTCTCAGTTTCATTATAGAACAGCATTTATTTTGTAAATGTAGTAGTGAAAGAATAAGCACTTATTTGGGACTGTCCTGGGGCCAACATCATGTTAACAGCTTATAACAAGGTCATGTTATTTAGTACAACTATTCTTTTACAAATTGCAAGTGTTTTTAGTCTTGACCACAGTTTCCTCCTGTGGTCTTATATTTCTGCATTATGTCATTAGATTGTACTATTTTTGAGAAAATTTTGATTTTATAGCACTTATTATTAAGTGTAATCAATAATAAATGTAAACTTCCCATAATTCACAGAAATGAATCTGATGATATTAGGCAGTTGTCCTCTAAAGTGACTGTTCAGAAAAACTGGAGTCTTTTAGAATCAATGCTGCTGAATTACTGCATACATTATAGGGATCCAAAAAAGCTTGCAGTTTTTCTGTTTTAAGAACACATATTATTACTTTGTATTCTTTTCCTCCTTCTTGGCCGAGTTTAGTGACATCTCATTGTCTTCTGCTGAGATACTTAAGTGAAATATTGAGGTCACATAAAAACTTTGTGTGCAGAGATCCAGGGGACTGTCAAAAATAGCAATTATAGTGGCTTAACTATTTATAATCAGAACAGACAGATCCACCCATTAGAACAGAAATCAATCATCGATCATAATGAAAAGCCACCACAAATACTTTTCAGGTCTAGAGATGCCTTTAGGCTAAACATTAGGCTTCTAGGTAATTTTCCAAGTTTCAAAGTATGAGTTTTAAGAAAGCCAGGGCTGTCTACACTATGTAATTTATGCACTTATTCATCTCCATAATAGGAGATAACTGATCTGTGAAGAAATAATAGTGTCATGTTTTAATAGTCAAAAATCTTACCTTTAATGAAGATGTTTGCTAATAAAATTAATAATTGTATTATTGTAAAATCTTATGAATATTTATTTAGCATTCTATAATTTAGGGAGCACTTCCATATCTGCAGTCTCTCTGAATTCACACTGGAGTCCTAAAAGGTAGACAGGCTTAGAAAGGTTAAGTAATTTGTCCAAAGCCACATGAGTAGTCATGATGTGACAAGAATTGTTTTTAAAAGATGTGAAATCCACACATAAGTCTCAATTAATGTTATTCACTTTTATTAAACACAGGGTTTACCATTAAAAAAAAGATGTGAAATCATGAAAAGAAACTCTCAATTTTCTCATAAACATGTCAAATGGCTTCACAACAACATAGGGAGGTTTAAAATTATACTGAAAAATAAATACTATTTTTTTCCAAAGGAAATAAGCAAAATAAGGTAAATTCTGATATTTTTATGTTTGTGCTTATGAAAATAAATAAAACAGCACATATTTGTTGGTCCCACAAGATAATTGATATTAATTTTGCTAAAAATATATTTATTTCTGCCCATTGTCCAAGTCTTGACTTTTAAATACTATTCTCCAATATAATGAATCTGGAGTCCTCAGAGAAATGACTCATTCTCCGGCAGGTGCAAGAAACATAAAGGTGGATCCAGATGGTTTTGCATTGTCGGAAAATAAATAACTATCAAAACAAACAAAAACAAAAAAACAGAAACAAAAGAATGTGTGTGCTAAAAGGATAGGTGCCAACCTGAAAGAGTTACCCATTGTGAAATCTGGAATAATTTGAGGAACAAAATAAATAATGTAGCATTGAATTATAACCTAAAATATAAAATAAATATTCATGAGTTTATAGTGTTATATTTGAATGGTTGATAAACCAAGGCAAAGATACAAATTGTCCTTACAGAAAATTTCCAAATAATATATGTTTGATTGGGCTAGATGCAGTGACTTTTTTCTAAGGAAAAGTGTATGAAAAGGATAAAACAGTAACTCACTAGTGAAGAAACATGGCAAACACCACCTTAATCAAGTGATCAAGGTTAACATCATTAGAGATATTGTGATCATTATACCTTGTAATCCTGATATGATTTGATGGGAAGGAAATTTTACCTTTGATGCAATCTTTCCAAAAAACTATATTCTCAATCTAATCATGATAAAAGCATAAGATGAACCCAAATTGAATGACATATTATGAAATATCTGATCAATACCTCTCAAGGCTTCAAGATCATGAAAAACTGCAAAACTGTCAGACCAGAGGAGCCTAAGTAGTTAATAAGTAACTGTAATGTGGGATCCTGGATTGAATACTGGAACATAGATCTGATTTTAATGGAAAAGCTGTTGAGATAAGGATAAAGTCTGAAGTTTCTTTGATAGTAATATGGGAATGTTTGTTTCTTAGTTTTGAAAATATATCATCACAAAATGTAGCATGGCAAAATCAAATACAATAGGGGCAACTGAAACCTGCTGTGTGAGAACTCTCTGTACTATATTCCTACTCTTCTGCAAATCTAAATCTTCCAAAATAAAAATTTACTAAAACAATTAGTTTCAAAGAATGTCCTTGTGTATGGGCAAATCATTGTATTTGACCGTCTATATGTTTGTGCATGAATGTCAATCAGTAGAGTTTAGCATATTATCCACAATTCTGAGCAATAGTGACAACAGTTTTTACTTTAATGTTTCCATTATACTTTGGCTATTTTTTGATGTGTTCATAAACCCACATCCTATATGTATATATTGTAATAATTCACATGATCTTCACTTTTATGTTTATGTTCATAAATATAAAATTCAGTGCTTTAATTGACAACTTGTTTGAGCATTAAAGACACTTCTATCTAGGGATATGAGCCAACAGGAAGTCAGAATGTATACATAGTTGCTTCTATTTCTTAAAGTTATTAGGAACCATTGTTTCAATAGCTCTATCCCAGAGGCTGTAGTGCTCAATGTTACTTCTGCTGGGAGCAGCACAGGATAGGTCAGGTTGCTGTCTTTCAGCAGCAGTAAAGGAACATTAGATCCAAGGACTCAGATCTCTCTAGAGACTCCAGAGCTCACAGGTTTTTTTTTTTTTTTGGTCTCTGGTGATCATCAAATCGTAAAGTCACCAAAATGGCATATCTCTTGCTTGATGAAAAATAGCTTGGCATCATTTTTCTGTAGTGACATGAATAGAAAGAATAAGAAGATTTGTGAAAGCAGAAGTGGCTATTTAGTAAAATGAGAAATGTGCTTACTGCAAAGCTTTGCTGCTCAGCAAGTTCATTTTGGTGTTTCTTGCAGGGAAGAACAAGAACAAAGGTATTAAATTTCCAAATGTTGAACTTATTTATTTATCAATAACATCATCCACACATAGTTTTTATATCTCTACACTAATCTGGCCTGATAGGAAGAAGCTACCGATCTGTTTTTCATGTCTAAATAATTCCAGAATGACTCAATATTTTCTGTTTGTATTCCCAGATTTTCTCAGTCAATTCCCCTGTCTTTTAGGCTGTGTATATAAGATAGCAAGCCAACTAGTAAATTCAGAGAAAAAAATATTCATCAGCTTTATTATTGGGTGTTGTTTTGATAAAATGACTCTCTGATTGATGATGGTTCTTGTTCCAAATTATTGAGAAGCTGCATAGACACAGCCTTTTATTCTGCCAAAGAGCACTTTGGGGAATTTTTTTTTTAAATTGACTTGAATGATTTGCCAGTGTTGACAATGTTGAAAATTTGCTCATCATGTGAAGCTTCTAGATAATGATGGAAAAATTCACTCCAATCATCCTAATATTTAGAAACACCCTGACAATATATTGACTTTTTAACCTTATATTCAATAATTTTACATTGGTTGTATATTCATATATTCTTATATAAATGCTTAGACAAAATATAGCTGTGAAGTAAACTAATTTTTTAAGCCAGAATAATCAAACATTTTTAATATGTAGAAATTAAAGTAAAAATAAAATCCACCATCACGTATTAAATTCTTGTGACGTGATAAAAGCAATCACTATACCAGGAAAGGATAGTTATTCCTAATAGTTAGTCATCAGATCTAAATAGATTACTAACAAAAACATTAAGATTAGCAGCTTTTTATTTCTGATTTTATACACATATTTCTTCAGAAGATAATAAAATCAAAGATAGTAAGATTTATCTTCATTTACTTTTTAAGGAAAAGTAATTCTTTTGTGAAAAACATCTCTGAAGAAATATTAACTTATTTCCTGAGGATATGTGAGGCAGTTTTTATTATTGCTTTTTTCATTTCCTCCTCTTGGCTTATGGGCTCTAGAATCTGATACTTACCACTTACAGTCTTGAAATTTGAGACTGGAGAGATATTATTTCTTATCTACATTCCCTGAAGGTACTAACTGCTGAGTTTTGTGGGACAAAGCTTTACCAATGGGGTCTTCCACAGGGTGCTCTGTGGGAACTGCCTATTCTCCCTAATTTAGTGGAGCAACTGCAATAAAACTTTTGGGGATAGAAATGAAAGAGAAGAGACAGAATGGAAATTTCCTAGACTTTGCTAGTTGTAAAATATTTTAACCAGGACTTTTTTTTTCAGGGATATCTGGTTCTTGGGGTATAAATTCTCTGGTAGGAGTCTGTGGAAAATGTTTCTACAGTAGCAATGATTTGTGTTAACAGGGTCTGGAACAGAGGCAACAAAATGTTCTCTCTTTCTCACTCTCTCCTTTTTGTTTGTCCCAAGTGTAATCTTTGGTTAGAATTCTTGCTCCCAACTACACCCCACTGTTTGTTTTGAGAATGGGTTTAGTGAAAATCTAATGTTTTTGCTTGCCTGTTTTACTAATGAAGAGGCTTTTGTAGGATAATGTATTTGGGGAAGAAACTTAAAATATAAACTATTAGTTTCATGCCATAAGCAAGGCAAATTTCTTTATTATCTGCAGGTATTAATCTTTGCCATCTCAAAGTCCATAATGATTTTTGCCAGAAATTGTCCTCTGCAAATAAAAATGCATCATGCCAAAGACCTTGTACAGTCATGCCTGAGGAGCTCAAATGCAACTGTCTCAGTTCTGGCTCCTTGGGAATATGAGTAAGGGGTGAAACAAAGGATGATCCATTTTGTTAACCAAAGACTGAAAATATACTGAGTGTTTTGAAAAATACCAAATGCCATTAAAATTTCTGAGAATATACAATGGGAATTTATATACTCTTGTTTTCAAAGTAATGTACATTTTCTGCATGTATTTAGAAAATATAGAAAGGGAAAAAGAAGAAACCAGTAAAAATCTCCCAGAGATAATATTAACATTTTTGACCTTAATATTTTTTTAAAAAATGAAATTCTGTAGTAGTTTTTATATGTACATCTTTAAGACACCAGAAAAAAATATTTGGCTAACTTTTTATTTTTGAAGCAAATCAAATATTCTTGTTTGTTCCATTATTTCTGGGTTGTTACTATTTTGAGAAAGGTATCTTATTTGTTTCTTTAAAGGTGAATTTTTAGAGAAGAAACTATACTTAATTTTTCAAATACATTATTTCTTTGAAATTGGAATTTTGAATCTCTCCAATCATAATCAGAGCTGAGAAGACAGAAGTCTCTGATATTTATCTTCTTAGTAGAAGACAAATGATGGAGCAAATTAACAATTATTGAATGAAATACAAACACTGCCTAAATATTATTTATTTAAAATTATTGGTACCTGACTGAGCAGCGGGAGTGAGGGTTCAGAGATGGGCAGTGAGAAGGAGCAGAGTCCAGAACCACACCTGCCTGAGGAAGGGGAAGCGGGTAACCCTTGGAGAGTGGATGGCTCAGAGGGTTCTCACATCCCATCTGGGGAAAAGGATCATGGGCAGGAGAACCCACTGATGAGGCCACAAGGAACACAGTCAGAAGAGCCATGGCAGAAAATCGTTGCCCCAGCTGAAGGACCAGAGAATCCTATTGCTCCTCCGAAGCCTGAGGCAGAGGAGAAGCCCTTTATATGTGTTCAGTGTGGCAAAACCTTCACCAATACCTCTAACCTGAGAACACACCTACGGATCCACACTGGTGAGAAGCCTTACAAGTGTTCCGAATGTGGTGAGAGCTTTTCCCGAATCTCCAACCGCATCCGGCATGAACAGATCCACCTGGAAGAGAAGCACTACAAATGTCCCAAGTGTCAGGAGTGCTTTCGGCGGCGCTCAGACCTCACCACGCACCAGCAAGATCACCTGGGCAAGCGGCCGTACCGCTGCTGCGATATCTGTGGTAAGAGCTTCAGCCAGAGTGCCACACTGGCTGGGCATTATCGGACCCACCTGGAGCCAGCGCCCTACATCTGCTGTGAGTGTGGGAAGAGCTTCAGCAACAGCTCCAGCTTTGGAGTGCACCACCGCACCCACACTGGTGAGAGGCCATATGAATGTGCTGAATGCGGGCGGACCTTCAGTGATATCTCCAACTTTGGAGCACACCAGAGGACCCACAGAGGGGAGAAGCCCTACCGGTGCACTCTTTGTGGGAAGCATTTCTCCTGGAGCTCGAATCTTATTCGTCATCAGAAAACACACTTGGGTGAGCAGAATGGGAAAGATTCCAGCTGAAGGGAAGCAGCAGTTAAGAGTGGGAAGAGAGAGTGAGAGACCCATTCTAGTGGAGGAAGAAGACCTTTAGGATCTGCTGCTGCCACCTTGATTTCAAGTGCTTCATCCCTCTTTGGAGATTGGTTTCCTGTTGCCTCCGAAGCCAGGATCTCCAAGAAATCCTGATAAGGGACTCTGAATAAAAATCCTCCCAGGTAATTTCTTGCCATAGAAAGTCAGAGAACCCAGTCTTGGCTTCACCTTGTTGGATGTGAAAGAGAAGTAGGGTAGGCTCCAGACATGTTCATGTCATTGGGTTAGCAGTTCTCTGGCCTTTGAGGAAGCACCTGTGAGATGGCATCACTGTCTGAAGTACCTTCATATTGTCCATGAACTGTTTAGGGTACACTGCAGTGGGCTGCTAGGTTCCTACCTGCTGTACCCCAACTCAAGTCGTGCTTCTGGATCTGGAGGCTGGGAGGAGTGGCCCTTCTTGGAAGGGTCCTTCTTGGCCTGAGAAGAGGTTTGAGGTTCTGTCTTAGGAATGAAAGAGAAGCCCACTAGAATCGTCACACTCCCCCATATTTGTTACCTATTATCCCCACTTCACTCTCCATCTGTTTCCTTGTGATGATTAGCACTTAATGATTCAACGAAAAAGACCCATGGACTGACTTGAAGAGGTGGGGAGTGAGGGAGAGTGTCCCAGTGCAGCCATTCTGGAAGGGAACTGAATTCTAAGAAAGAAAGATGGGAGCTGAAATTGTGGCTCAGTGATAGAGCACTTGTCTCGCAAGTGTGAGGCCCTGAGTTTGATCCTAGCACCACCTAAAAACAAATAAAGACATTGAGTCCATATACAACTTTAAAAAAAAGGAAAAAGACAGATAGGTGGCTCTTCTAAAAAGCAAAGAAAAGGAGGCTGAGTCTTTTTAAGTGTTTGAGGAGAAGGGAGAAAGGAAAGGACTAACATCAATTGAGTATTCACTATATGCTATTGATTCTGCTGGTTACATCAACATTCTTCATTTCATTTAGTTGTCAGCAGTCCTCAAGGGTATAAGATGAGGAAACAGAAGCAAGGTATATAGTAGAGTCCATTTAAACTTGGGCCTCCTTGGCTCTCTACTGATGCTCTTTTTTTTTCACTGCATTCACATTGCTGACCTCTAAAGGAGGAGCCATGTCGTCGATAAACCTGGAGATGGGAGCCGGCGTGGCCTTGTGATATGGCTCTGGACTATTCACTGTGTGGGAAGTCAGTACTAAGAATGAGACCCTTTTTAACTTTAGATTACTGATTGAGGATTTCTTCTGTTGCTGGAAAAATGTCAGTGGAAGGAGTAGATGTTGAGGAATGGGATAAGATGAGAAAAATCTTAAGACCCATAGTAAGTTTGCCATTAATATCAATAATTTATCCCTAAGATTGGGAATACAGGGAATTATGTCTGGTTTTCTGGCCTTCTGGCTTAGATCTGGCTTCACATGGCCTCAGATGGTTTAGATTTGGCTTCACATGAAAGTTTAGTGTTCACCTAGCTTTCCTCTAACAAATACAAAATACCCCTATCTTGCTTTACCCCATGGTGCTGGAGATTGAACCCAGAGCCCAACCTAGCCAGGCAAGTGCTCTACCACTGAGCTATACTCCAGCCTCCAGATGTCTCTTTCTGTCTCTCTAGTCAGTTTGGGTCCCTGCCTTCCAGAGTAAGGGTTCCTCTCATTTGTAGCTAATGGCAGAATGTGAATCTGTTGAAACTGATACACCCATGACCTGACCTATCATGTGGGGTCCCTGCCACTTGTTCAGGGAGAGATATGCCAGGAACTTCACAGTCATCCTCTTACTAAATTTTCAACCACTGGAGAATTATGCACATTTAACAAATGTGGAAACAGGTGGATAGAAAGTTACTTCCCAAGATAAAAAAGCAAGTAATTGTCAGGGCCAGGAACTGAACCTTATTCTACCCAAAGCCTGTGATTTTTTTTTTTAAGCTGTAGAAAACTTCCCAAATTATTCCCTTACATTTGTAGGATGATTTACAGTTAGAAAACACTTTAATTTCATATTCATTTGTTTTTGGAAAATCTACACACAATATTTTAAACATAGTTACCTAAACTTAGACATGTAAATTGACACATGGCCTTAATAATAAAAGTCACCATCTATTAAAAAAATTATTCCATAAGTTTTAATAGTTTTTTAAAAATACCATTAAAAATCTGAGACTTAGCTGGCTGATCCAAGACATCAGCTTATTTACCAACAATATCTTGATAGAATTGACTCAAGACTTCTACTCCCTTTTCTCTTGGGACAGGTGAAAGGGAGGTGGGAGGATAGGCAAAGGGCAGTGAAGTCCAGCACTTTGGTCTAGTTATCATGAGGTTTCTCACTGACCACAGATTGAACATCTAATGCAGCCAACTCTCTCAAAAGACTTGTTTTTGGTCACAAAGGGAAATGAAGTGAGGGTGCATGAGTCACCGCACATTTTTTAAAGTTACAAGCAAAACAATTTTCCTAAGGGATGAGCAGTATTGTCATCTTCATCTTGGAAGAACATACCTTAAATAGTTGAAAGAGATGAAGAAACTATAAGAGATGATGCAGCATTTAAATTTAACCAAGTGTTCTAGCTGATTCCTCTCTTTTAGTTAGTACTATTGCAGCAAAGCAGCAGAAGTTCTGGAGTTTACTGGAAACATCTTGGGAAATCCAGCTGTCAAGGGCTGCTTGAAGCTTTTGTACCCAGAACACAGCTGCTAGCTGTCACCTTGAAGCAGTAGTTTCTACTGTGGAATTAGTTGAAAGAAGATATTGCTTTGAGACTAGGGCCAGAAAGTTCCCCTCAAAAAATGTGCAAAATTTGAGTCAAAGAGAAATAGAATTTATTGGAAATGCTTCATCAAAGTGCTTGGTGAACTACGCCAAGCTGCTCCCTTCGTTTCTCTGAACAAATAGCCCCGAGGGAAAGGTGGTCTTGTAGAGTTTAAGAAGGTATTTTTCTAATCAGGTTCAGAATATGCTGCTCACTGCAGTTAATGATTAGTAGCTTCCTATTAATAAGCTGATTATCTGCCTTAGTTTGTGGAATTATTTGTGCATTATTATTGTATATAACAACTACTAAAAAGTAATGAAATTGTCAGTGTCATGAATTGACTAGTAAAAAGTGGATTAGAAAAATGAAGATTGTTTATGTATAAAAGAAAATAATGTAACCAAAAGAAAATTGAGCTCAAAAGTGTCCTGTTCAAGAAAATGTGGAATGTTTCCTAAATTAGCAAAAAATACATGTTATTTTTCATTTTCCATTGACCTAGAAAAATGAAAGATACCATATCACAAGAAAGGAAAAATAACAGAATAGACTAAAACCCTTGGTAATATAAACATTTTTATATTAATACCACTAAATTCTTTAAAAGGGAGAAAAACAAAGCTGATTTTTCCATCCTATCACATAGGGTCTCCCAGACTATTGTTTATATTTTTGAAAAATTGAAAACTATTTTTCTAATATATTTAGTAAAATTATGCTTAAATTTAATAATGAGGATGCATCTTTTTCCCCAACAAGACAGCTGTTAGCTATTACAATAATTGACTTTGAACTTCAGTCTTTAAAACATGTGCAAGTATTTATATATCTGCAACTTGAGAAAAATGTTTTCCTAACACTATTTAACAAAAATTCTTAATCTCTCCTTTATTTTCATATTATTGTAACATTTCAAGTACTTCTTAACTGGTCAGCTTCTAATAATATTGACTGTGTCCAGCCATATCTGAGGTAGCTTAGTGGTTAGACGATTTAGTCAAAGCTGAACACTAAGCATTTACCTGTTTATTTTGAGGGGCACATTTTTTGTATAGTTTCAATTATTCACAAATAATTATGAAGTGTTATGTTACCAATTGAAATTTGGCTTTTTATATGAAGCAAATTCTTTAAATTTCATAATAATCTTAATTTGACTAGAATGTCAACAGAAATCATCCATTAGAATTGTTCTTTGTATCATGTGTGGTTTATAGTTTATTATTTTACACTTTCTTTCTTTTACTGGGGATTGAACAACTTAGGGGCACTTGACCACTGAGCAGCATCTCCACAGCTAGTCCCTGTTTTGAATTTTACTTAGATACAGAGTCTCACTGAGTTGCTTAGCACCTTGCTTTTGCTGAGGCTGGCTTTGAACTCGTGATCCTCCTGTCTCAGCCTCCCACCCACTGGGATTACAGGCATGTGCCACGGTGCCTAGCTATTTCACTAATTTCTTAAGCATTCTAGTGTGTCTATGTGGAGTAAGACAGCATGGTAGGAGGCAGGCTCACAGAGGCAACAAGAAACAGTGCTTGTCCCTGATCAGTTAGAAATAAATCATAGTGATACTGCATGATATACAATAAGTATTTGTAGAGGGTGTCAGAAGAGGGGATATAGCAAGGTTTAGTGGAGTTTGGGTAAAGAAGTGAGAACACATTTCTGAGAGGAGGTGACATAGTCTGATATTTAAAGGTTGAGTACAACTACTTGTCTTGTGGTTAAAGGTCAAACAAGTTAATCTTTCTTTGATAGAAGAGGCATTTACACATGTGTTCTGATTAGATCTGGCTGCCCTTTCTTAGATTCTCCTATGGATTAGTCTTCTTACTAATCTTTGATCACACAATTGCAAAGTTGACAGTATTTTGTCCCTCACCTATCCCTGTACTTCTCCAGTGTGAGTGTATCTCTGGATTACAAGAATGAATTGTAAATACAGACTGCTGTTTCTCACTCCACAGTTTCTGATTCAGTAGGTCAGGAGTGGAGACCAACAATTGCAGGTTTAATAGGTCTTCAGATAATATGGATGGTACTGGCCTGTCTTAGTTTGGGTTGCTATCCCAAATGTCATAAACTTTTAGATGGCTTATACACGACCAAAATTGATTTATAATAGCTCTGGAAGTTGAGGCCTAAGATCAGGGTGCCAGCTGGATTGAGTTCTTGCTGAGTACCCACTTTCTAGCTTACAGATACCCATAATCTGCTGTTTCCTTACATGTTAATAAAAAGAACTGGTAAGTTCTCTGGCCTCCTCTTATTAGAATACTCATTGCATATGTGAGGCTCCACTCTCATGACCTAATTACCCCCAAATGCCCACATCCAAATACCATCAGACCATGATTAGGGTTTCAATATATGAATTTGGAGGGATACAAACATTTAGTACATAATATTGTTCATAGGCTGTATTTGATTATCAAAATCAGCTGGGAATTTATTTAAAACTATGGACTTATGGAGCTTATTCTTGAATATTCAAATTTAGTAGAACCTGAATGAGAACATTCTGTATTTTATATATCTCCCCAATTGATTCTGATTATCAGTGAGGTTTGGGATTAATTGATGTTGTCTAGTTCTCTTTTCACAAATAAAACTGAGATGTAGAAAAGTTAAGAGAATTCATAAAAAATATGCCACTCACAAGGAGAAAGGCAAGTTCTCTTTCCCATCTTTTACCTTCAGTAAACAATGATAATTCATTCTCTGCTGACTCGAATCAATTCTCTCATCCTAACATTTAAAAATCTTTTAAATTTCTTCTTGTACCCTCTTCAGTGTTGTACATAACTATGTCAACCACAGATCAATGAACATGAAAAAAATATCTACTATATAACATGGGGGATGGCTGGGTTCAGATGAGACTAAAATTCAGTCTGCTCTTTCAAGGAACTTCCAGATTTGAAGCAGATATCACATTCCCACACATGCAGAAACATACGTCCCCACACAATTGTAATAGGAGACAGATTTATACTAAGTGCTATTGAAACAGTACAAAATATCAGAGGAGCTTGAGCATGATGAAATAAATATTTATATGATCTATTTGCCAGACAAGGTGCTTAATTTTAGGGATGCAAAAACAGTATTGACATTTAATTTTCCAACTAAGGAAAGCATAACCTGCTATGCAATACACAACTGGCTATATGGTAACATCATCAAATCTATGAAAATGACATGAGCAAAATGCTAGCAAAGGATTGAAGTGGGAGTGATTGATTCAGCTGGAATGTGTGAAAATGGTGATTCATTTGTGGGGTTTGTTTACATTTGAATACTGTTTTTCCCTTTCCTCTCCTCTTGATTTGCCTGTATGTTGCCAATATGAGGAGGAGGCCGAGAAAAAACACAAAGATAAACCTGTAGGATGGACGTTTTCAGAAATAGGTAACAGACTCATATGGCTAGAACACATAGCATATGAAATCAGAATAGTATTCATGGATGTTAATGTGAACCGGGCTTTGTAGTATGCATAGATTGTGGTAAATAATATTCAATTTTTAGTATGTTATTGATTATAATAACTCTTTAAAATTCTTATTTCTTAACTAGAGAAGTTTTGTCTATTCTCCAGATTCAAACGAAGGCCCTTAAAAGTTCCTACATTAGTGTTTGTCACTTTTTCTGAGCATCAATTATCACTGATGTTTAAAAAAAATACAGAAGCCCTGTATACTCTTGGAAGGTTTTGATTTTGGAGATGTCTATTTCAAGAGGTGCAATGGTAGGATTTGTAACTGGTGGTGTTCTTGGCTTATTCAAGCCCCCCAAATACTGAGACCTAGGATATAAAATTGCTGAATTGAATGTTTATCTGCAATCTAAGTGCCTGAGGTCTCTTCATAAATTTTCTTTTCTTTATATGAGAAATATAGTTTCAGTGTATAATATACTTGCTCTGAGATCCTAATAGTTCAAATTAGAAAATAATTTCCTACAAAAACACTTCAGAGATAAGGAAACCCAATTTGTCTATTTATCCACTCAAGTTCATGCACATGCTTTGATCAAGAAATGCCATCTTGGGCTGGGATTGTGGCTCAGTTGCAGAGTGCATGCCTCACATGTGTGAGGCACTGGGTTCAATCCTCAGCACCACATAAAAATAAATAAATAAATAAATACACAAATAAAAATATTGGGAAAAAAAAAGAAATGTCATCTTAAGCACCAGAGGTGGAAAAACATGCTAAGATATAGTACTTGTTTAACTGTAACAAAACAAGACTTTCAAATGCATGCATGACTTTTCTGTCAATATTATCCTTACATAGCTTTAAGATGAATTTTAGCTCATCAATTAAATTGAACTACATTGTTCAAATTGCATAGATGTTATTAAAAACCTCAGGGAATCATTGTTTAATGTATTCCTGTTGGATAATGAAAAGTTAGTGATCACTGAGTATTGCTACAGTTCCTAATTCTGTCTTTTGGTAGTCACATAAGTCATACAGCTTTGTGTGGGTGTGTAATGTGGTTAGACCAGTTGATGACTTGTTTTTCTTTGACCATTTAGTAAGTAAGCATTTTTAATGAATAAGGTTTGAATTATTTGTATGCACTCACAGGCCATAATGAATTCATCATTTCAAAATACAAATAAAATATTTTTTATTTCTGAGACATGATGTTCTGAAGAGTCAAATCCCATAGCTGTCTTTTTAATTACATTTTACTGGATTGGAACTTTATTATTAGGCATTCCATTAGCTCAATACTCAAGCTCACTGCAGATGTGACTAAGAAACTGTGTTTTCTCATGGACAAAAGATGTGACCTTGGAGAGAAAAGCAGAAGATAGCCATGATACAATGACATTTAAAAATATTTCACAATTTTTTTCTGAGCACTACAGATTTACTCCCCACCTCTCCAGTCCTTTTTTCTTAAATATTTTTTAGTTAATGGACCTTTATTTAATTTACTTATATGTAATGCTGAGAATTGAACCCAGTGCTTCACACGTGCTAGGCAGGCACTCTACCACTGAACCACAACACCAGCCTCCCTTCCAGTCCTTTGATGAGAGAATTTTGAACAAAGATAATACATAGGTCTAATATTTTGGGATTCTAGTATAGAAAATAGAGTAAAAAATTATTCCAAAGCTTAGTGTTCATATTCTGTATCATGTGTGAGAATCATTTCCTTTCTGTTTGTCTTCCTATGTGAAAAGATTATTATATCAAATATCATAATCCAATATCATGTTTTAAAATTAAGTTTAGGTTATCACTTACACTTTAAAATGAACAGGTAGCTAGGCATGGAGGTACATACTGATAATTGGTGACTCAGGAGGATCACAAGTTCAGGGTCAGTGTCAGCAACTTGATGAATTCCTAAGCAATATACCCTTAGTGAGACAAAAATATTGTCTCACTAAACAACTTAGTGAGACCCTGTCTAAAAGTAAAAAACAAAAGTGCTGAGGATGTAACTCAGTGATTAATAGCCCCTGGGTTCTATCCCCAGTGCCAATAATAATACTAATAATAAATTAAAAATAAAATTAACAGGTAACACGTAGAGACCCTAAGATGTTTTATAGAGTAATAATAATGCCAATATTGTCATGTAAACTTGAAATGCTACCTAATAAGTGCATGTTGATAGATTGGAAAATAATGAAAAAATCCTATTCCAGTAATCCTATTCAAGTAATTTATTAAGAAGACCTAATTTGATTCTTGTCATTACTCTAAAGTAAATATCTCTGTTTTACAAATTAAGGATTTGAAGATTAGATAATTTATCATAACAAAATTGGTATTTGAACCTAAGCCATAGATTCCAGTGCCGCAGTCCAGCTGCAGCAAAATAACCAGGGGGTGACGAACAACTTGTGTAGATCGATACAGCAGGAGTGGAAGCCGGTTATTGTAGGACCGGAGTGATATTTATACATTCCACACAGCTTATCTTAATTAGTATAAACTAGATTCATCAATCAACCAATAAGGAATCTCCACACTTAATGGCTCGCTGGCATTACTTCACAAACCACTCCCTCTAGCATTTTGCCAGGCGCCATCCAGAATTGTTTACAGACTCTAACATTCCAGGATCTGAGCTCAAACGTCATACTATACTGAGAGAAGAATTGGCGTATACAATTCTTAACAATCTAATTTAGGCCAAGAGTAAGGAAGCTCCCCATAACACGAAAAAGGTCAATGCTGCCACTATGTAACACTGAGTGAATTATTTTAACTCTTTGTGTTTGTAGGTATTTTACTTGTTCCCAAGACAGTTAATTTGCTCAAGTATAAAAATAAATGTGTTTAAATAGAAAGAAATAAAATATATTACCTCTGAATTTTGAATATAGTGAAAAAAGCATTGAACTTAGAATCTTAACAATTTCAAACTCCAGACCCATCCTCGGCTAGGCCTGTGGTTCTCTAACTCTGCACCCCAGCACCCTTGGACAAGGCAGTACCAAAAAGGAACTGGCACTTCAACATTTTTTGAGAATGAACCTTGAAGTTATTTGGATTTGCACAAACTTCTAGCTCAAGATAATACATTGTTTTCACATTAGCTCGCCCTACATTCCCTTCAATTACATCGTATATTTTTTAAATTTTATATACTTTTAAAATTTGTTTTTATTAGTTATACATGACAATAGAATACATTTTGATATATTATATATTTTTGTGGAGCTATTTTCAGTAGTTGTAATAAAAGCAAGTAGCATTTGATAAAGGAGAAACAGGAAATTAGGGATACAATCATTTCAAGGTTTGGGAAATCTTGCAGAGCCTAGCAAGAGCATGTATCCTGTTACTAAGTAATTTTAGGCTGAGTATGGTGATCCTTGTCTGTATCCCAGCAATTTGAAAGGCTGAGGCAGGAGGATCACAAGCTTGAGGCCAGCCTTAGGAACTTAGCAAGACCTTGTCTCAAAATAAAAAATAAAAAAAGTGGGTATGTAGTTCAGTGCCCCTGGGTTCAAACCTTGCCGCAGTCCGGCTGCAGCAAAATAACCGGGGGGTGACGAACAACTTGTGTACATTGATACAGCAGGAGTGGGAGCTGTTTATTGTAGGACAGGAGGGGTATATATATACATTCCACACAGCTTATCTTAATTAACATAAACTAGATACAGCAGTCAACCAATAAGGAATCTCCACACTTAATGGCTCGCTGGCATTACTTCACAAACCACTCCCTCTGGCAAAATGCCAGGCGCCATCCTGACTTGTTTACAGACCCTAACATTTCCCCCTTTTGTTTAATTGAAATAATGACCACAGTGGTTTTTACACAAACACCATAAATAATCTGCTACAAGCAGAAGGGGAGAATATAAAATGACACAATACCAAGTCAATTGATGGCTCCATGCAAGAAGCCCTTGGAAAAATTATACCAGCAATGACACTGTTAGCAAAGATACCGAGTTACAATTTGTTGTAGATTACAGTTTGTTGTCTCAGTCCAGGTAAAGCAGTGTCTCAATAGATTAACTCACAGTCCAGGTAAATCACAGTCCAGGTAAGTTCTGCAGGCAGCTAGCTTAAATCACAGTCCAGGTAAGTTCTGCAGGCAGCTAGCTTGATCTGAAGTCTAGTCCGGTTTTCAGCAACACTGGAAATTCTTCCACCCTCGTCCTCACCGGCACTGGGATGAAGGCAGGAACTCCGGATGGCTAAAGAAAATCCTGTAGCATTCCACTAAGAAAACAACCTTCTGAACAATTTAGTACATTATCTCAAGGTTGTTTTACATTTGAAATAAGCCTTAATGGTGCTCATTGCTCATCAGCCTCCAGGTGTGGGAGAACCATTGTAGCTTAGTTATTGGCATTGAAAATGACCAAACATCAGGGACGCCAGTAGTGTCTTCTCCCAGCTGTAGCATCTCAGGCAGCCCCAGATGGCCCTGGGGAGTGTCCGGGGAGTGTTCAGGATTCAAACTGCCACTGGGCACAGGGAGCAAGAGCCTGTGAGACTGTGCCTCTGGGTCAGGTCTGGATTTGGGCTCTGGCAGTGGCATTCCGCTCCCAGGGTGGGGGGCAAGGAAGAGCCGGCTGCCACAGCTTGGAAAGTCCTTGCTGCGCCATGACTGGCTAGCGCACTTGGCAGCTGCTGTGCCGATTCACGCGCCCTCCGGTAACAAAAAGTATTCAGTAATAGCCTTTTGCTGCAACTTTTTTCCTGATAATCCTTCCTCCTCTGAACTTTCTTCTTTCTGACTAGAGTTCCTGGGCTTCCATCAACACATGTCCTAACTGCTCTTGGTTCCACTGGGGTGCCTCCTTCCCTTAGTAATTTACTTCTCACCCCTTCCATATTTTCATCATAAAGACAATACAACATTTTAAGACAAAACAAGACACAAACATACTATATCAATCTTCTCCATTTTCTCAAAATGGCCATTTTTCCTCTCGCCCTATCTGCCTAGGGACAGATTTGCTCCCGTCCTATCTAGGGACGGGCAGCTTTTTTTTTTCCCTCACTTACCCCCTAGTGTCCCGGGGCTCCCCGTAACAGGCCACCATCTGCTGCAGCCCAGCTGGCTGGGCAAAATAGCCGGGGGGTGACGAGGAACTTGCATAGATTGATACAGCAGGAGTGAGAGCCGTTTATTGTAGGACAGGAGGGGTATATATACATTCCACACAGCTTATCTTAATTAAAATAAACTAGATACAGCAGTCAACCAATAAGGAATCTCCACACTTAATGGCTAGCTGGGGTTACTTCACAAACCACTCCCTCTGGCAAAATGCCAGGCGCCATCCTGACTTGTTTACAGACCCTAACAAATCCTCAGTAGCCCCCCACTGAAAGTAATTGGGGCTAAGAATGTGGTAAAGATATTATTATTATTATTATTATTATTATTATTATTATTATTATTATTATTATTTTGGGGTAGCAGGGATTGAACTCAGGGGCACTCGATTACTGAGCCACATCCCCAGCCCTATTTTGTGCTTTATTTAGAGACAGGGTATCATTGAGTTGCTTAGGACCTCGCCTTTGCTGAGGCTGACTTTGAATTTGCGATCCTCCTGTCTCAACCTCTAGAGCCACTAGGATTACAGGTGTGCGCCACTGCACCTGGCGATACTGTTGTTTTTAACTTAAATGTATAATTTTACTTAAATGGTTATCAAGTTGTAGAACATAAATAATTTTAAATAAATTTTTAAAAACTTGGTATTATTTGGATGAACTATTTAATAAATGTTTTTATAAAGGCATTTTATATGTTAATAAAGGCATCCCCCCACTTTTTTTTATTTTGTACTAGGAACATCACTAAAAACTTACTGAGAACCCAAGGATTCTGTGAACAGAGAAATTTCAGGAACCTCTGGAACAGAAATTTGGCTTTGGGGTATATTGAGGCATTCTTTTCTTAGCTTCAGATTTCACAACTGAGAAATAAATGGGCCAGAGGAGATAGTCTTGAATTCTAATTTAATTTTACAAGTTAGTGATTCTATGACAAAGCAGAGGATGATTTAGGGAGCTACCAAATTTGTATCCCACTCAGCTATTATACTTAAGCACAATCTTACTTTGGGAAAACATAAAATGTGGCTGACCTATTTAATAATCTTCAACTATATTTTAAGCCAAATCTTTGAATAAATTAACTATTACATTTAAATAAGCTACTCATTTAAAAATATGTCTCACCTGTGTCTTTATATGGCTTCTGTTTTTTTTTTTTGTTTGTTTGTTTGTTTTTTTGTCTATTTGGTTTTATTTTTGATATTCAGGTGTTTCCTCCACTTGTAAACACATTCAATTAGAAAACTCCTAAAGTAAATGTAAATCTGCACTTCTTAAATATTGGAAAATCTAGAGTGTCTAAACTACCTTAAAAAATTGACACATGAAAGCTTCAAGTAAAAAACAAGTAGCATACTGTTTTCAATAAAAATTCTGGCTAATAAATATACCACAATTGCATTCTTATTTATTGCCAACTTACACAGAAACATGCTAATTTAGAAAATCTTGGAATATTCGCTTATAAAAATAATAGTTGTTATGTGGAAAGGTAGTAGGATCTAATTAAGGATCTACCTAGTAATTGCCAATACATTCTTTATTTGAGGCACAAAAGTGTTTGGTTGGTATGTTTTGGGGAGCATTTTTGGCTAAAAATACAGGACAAAAGTAGGAGTTACACTACATCTAGATGATTAGCACATCCAATGTTATTGGCAATACATAAAAGAAAGAAAATTGCAAAGTAGTCATGAGATATTCATATCCTTAGATTAGTGGGTTTAGAAATACAGAAAGAAACTTTGCATTTTAGATAACCAAGGAAGAGCAAATGGCTCTGTGAATGGACTGTGAGCTCTTACATTAGCATAAACTGGATGTTTGTCAAATTAAAATAAACAAAATCAAAAACTACAATAACAACAACAAACCCCAAAAGTGCCAACTATCAATTTAATTCTGTAGTAAAGGGCATGCATAGAAACAAGTAATTCACATCTTTTTAGGTTTTGCCTTTTACAGCATCTGAAGCCATCCTCACTCCTTGGCTTGTGGCCCTCTTCCCTTTTGAAAACTAACTGCCCTGTCATTCCAACCTCAGCTCCTATAGTCACATCTGCTTTTCTGATTCTTCTGCCTCCCTCTTTTATGTATAAGAACCCCTGTGATTATCTTGGCCCCACCAACATCCGCACAGTCCCCTTTTCCATATAAAGTACCACTTTGGTGGGGGGTATTATTTTGCCTATCATATTAAGGTATGCTCTGTTTCACAAATAATGGATTTTAGAAAGTTTTAGGAATATTTAATGAAAGACTAAAATTCAGTAGTCTATCTTCCTTTATTTGACAAAGAATTCAGGTTTATCTTTGGAAGAATAATTGTATACCATTCACTAATCAATGCTTAGCATAAGTTTATTTAAATTTGGTTATCAGCCACAGCAAGAAAATGAACTTAGAGATATATAGTGTAAAATTTGAAAATTGTTTTTAAATATAAAGTTTGTGTTAGATGAGGGAGACTCCTTGAAGAATTTTTAGGAGCCTGTTTATTGGGCTATAATGTTAGGAAGTTTGGATCTTATTCTAAATTTGATGGGAATGTACTCCAAGCATAAAACAGAAACAGATTAATGACTGTGAATCAATGGATTCCTGTTGTTTGACACCCTTTCTCCCTGTTCCTCATCACTTTATTTCCTAGTTGTTTATTTCATGGCCTAACCCAATACAGAATGCAAGGTCCTGGAATTTCTTATTGTTCATCTCTGTGTTTCCTGTTCTTGGATCTCTGCTGACCTAGTCCTGGATCCCTATTGACATGGGTGTGGTTCTTAGTAGATTTTTCTTCTTTTTTTTTTTTAAGGTGTAAGTGGAAAGGACTTGTTGGTTGTAGGTTTGAATAGAAGAGATTAAGAAAGAAGAGTTCAAAGTAACAGGCATTTTTCCCTCCTGGGACAAGTGTGTAGAAAATGGTAAATATACCATAGTTGAAGAAAATATTCAAGGCAGCTAAATGCAATTTGGGGAGACAGAAAAAATAAGTTTGGTTTGAAATATGCAGATTAGGATGGCCGGGAAACACCCAAGGTGGAAATGTCAGATTGCCCTTAGAAGAGGGCTCCTGTAGGGAATCTTACCCCACACAACACCAGTTTCATAGATTTAATATGTATACTGCCAAAGAAATCACAGAGGCAACACACACTCACAGGATCCTGCTTGCACCCTGTTCCTAGCCTTGGCACTACTCCAGGGCTTCATTTTAATATGTATTAACTGTCTTTTTTGGCATGTCCTTAAACTTTTCTTTATTAGGATGATGATTTAATGTTACATTTATCTTATCTCAGAACTTTATGCATTTTATGTGACATTTTAGTTAATTGTTTGTATTTCAATTTCCAGCTTGTTCTTCTCATTTTCTGCTTGTTAAAAACTTGTATTTTCTCTTTTATTGTTGTTCTAGAAAAAGTAAATAGCATGCAAGTGTATGGCAGGCACCAGAGAGGAATACTGTAGACATTCCCACGCCCTGAAAAACTTGGTCTTTCCCATCACCACTACCACCAATTGGCCTTATTCAGTGCTCTTGGCCTCCTAGTTCTCGTCCTGGTAACACAGAATATAAACTATCATGCCAATGTTGCATTTTGTGTCTCAAGTTTTCTAAATAACAGCAGATATTTTGCTGAATTGTCTGCCCCCAACCCCACCAAATGCATATGTCGAAGCCCTAACCCTACTGTCCTTGTGTTTGGACATAGGGCCTTTAAAGATGTAATTAAGGTTAAATAAGGTTAAATTAAGGCCCTAATGCACCATAACTGCTGGCCTTGAAGGAGGTATCAGGGAAGTGCACATACTGAACAAAAGCGAGGACACGGTGAGAAGTTGGCCATCTGCAAGCCAAAGACAGGACCTCAGGAGAAGACAAACTTGCTGACACCTTAGTCAGCAAGAGACTTCCAGACTCCAGGACTGTGAGAAAATAATCTTTGTTGTTTAAGCCACCTGGTCTGTGGGATTTTGTTACAAAATGAGTGGACTAATATCCTGGATTTTTCTCAACTATCACTGCTATCCATGAGGCTTGCTATCACACACACACACACACACACACACACACACACACACCTTCCTTTCCTAACCTAATGGGCAGAATTAGACATGGGGTTCTGTCTCCTAGTAGACAAAATAGGGTAGTATACTCAAAGGAGCTGAAAAGGGTTTGGGTAGTACTGTTCACATATACCACATGTCCCTTTCTGGTTGAGTCTCTTAACAGATTACACTGCTCTTTTTCATATCGCCTCTCTAATACTTGGTGCTGCAGTTGACTTGCACCACATTTGGTTTCACTTTGTCTCTTTCTAGAGGGTGAGTTGTTCAAAACTGGCTATTCAGTACTATTTTACACAGGTGACAATCTAGTAAGCCTATTGTATTTCTCATGAGTTCATATTCAGAAGATTAAAATTATAATTACTACAAGAAGAAATTACACTTAATAAAGATATGGATAGCTTCATATAGAAATGTATACACACACATAGAAACACACACACACACACACACACTTATATTTCCTTGTTCTGAGAGCTGAAACGGACTAAAAGAAATGAATCTTCAGTAGCAACAAGGACAACAAGTGCCAAGTTCTTGGATTTTAATACCATCTTCTAATAAGTCAAATCTCCCTGGAGAAGTGACAGATTCTAGAACTGGAGCAGGAAACCCACAAGATGAGCATGAGCATACTGTAGTGTCAGAAATTAAGAAAGTGCTAAAAAAGAGAAAAAAGAGAAGGAGGGGAGAAAGGAGGGCAGAAGGAAGAAGAGAACTGACAGTCATTAGAGAATGTCAAAGGAACACAAGTGAAAGAGATATTGCTAGCCAAGCTGGAACAAGCTGAGTTACAAAAAGAGAATAGTATTGGATTATGCTCAAAGTATACCATGAAGAACCATGGCTCTTTGGTGATGTAAATAAATGAACAAATTAATACATGGGTGAAAAATAGAAATCTTCAATTCCAACAAACTTCAATAAATTATGTTGGTCAGTACTCCATCCTAAAGGAAGAGGAGCATAAGTCCCTCATCCTTAAGTGTGGGGTGCACATATTAACTTTATTACAAAGAATACAATATGGGGAAAGGGAAAAAATACTGTCTTTGTGGTGGAGTAACCTGACAAATACAACTTCAGACAGGAAAACAAGGTTGTTGTCAACAGTTGCAAATTATATTGATGGTATGTGGCTTTTTGTGGAGGAGGAGCTGGATGTTGAACTTAGGGGCACTAAGGGAACTCAGGGCCACTAAGCCATATCCCAAGCCTATTTTGTATTTTATTTAGAGACAGAGTCTCACTGAGTTGCTTAGCTCCTCACTTTTGCTGAGGTTGGCTTTGAACTTGCAATCCTCCTGCCTCAGCCTCCTGAGCCTCTGGGATTACAGGCATGGCATGTGGCTTTGATATGATGTGAAGAAAATGACAGTCTACCTCTGTGATTAGACTACTTAAAACCCATAACCACAGTCTAATCATGAGAGAAAAATGAGGAGCATCTTATAATATATCTGTTCAGAACTCCTCAAAACTGTCAAGACCATCAAAAAAAATAATAAAAAAAAGGAAAGTCTATGAAACTGTCAGGCCAAGAGGAGACTAAGGAAACATAACAACCAGATCTAATGTGTAATTCTGAATAGGATCCTGGAACAGAAAAAAGTCACTAGGTAAAAATGAAGGAAATCTAAGTAATCAATAGATTTTAGTTAACAATAATTTAACATTACTGGCATACTGATTGTAACAAAAATAATATCTTAATGTAAGATGTTAATGATAGGGGAAATTGGGCTTTCTATGCTATCTGCTCACATTTTTTCTTTGCATGGAATTTATTCTTTAACCTGTTCATTAATAGTAAAATCGTAATTGAGAGAGAAGTTTTCTGTGATTGATTACCTTCAGTGAAAGGTGTTTTTAAAAATCTCAGCTCAGGTTATATCTGCCTATCTTAAGTGAATAATAATCTTCTAGAATGTTGCTAGAGGAGACACTTTTGTTGTAAAACAAAATTCCATATATTCAAAGCTTTAAAACCATCTTTTTTTCTTGTCATATAGCAAACTGATGTTGGCATAGGTAAGAATGGATGACATACCTAAATCTTGTAGAATGTTAGAAGTATGATTTTTAGATACCTGACACATGTAAGAGGAGCTTTTTTCTTTTAATGCTGATTTAGCAAACTTTAAGGTGAATGTGATGTGTCATAGAAATTTTGTGGAGTGTGTGTGTGTGTGTGTGTTTAATTTTTTTTTTGCCAAGGTGCATGCAAAGTTTTTAGATATCTGGTGTTGGTTTGATGTCTTCTGAATTTTATATATATTCTATACACCATCAGTTTACATAATTTTTGGAGATCTGATACGAGTATTGGCAATGTTTCTACTATAGCTTACTCATAAAAAATAAATCTCAACAAGCAATAAATGTATTCACTGGGGTCACTTATGAGCTAGTTGTGTAACTTAAATGGGGAAAACAAAAACACCTGGCTAAAGTAATCTATGAGCAGAATCTACTGTCAAACAGCAGCCAAGCATTCTCAATGTCCCTCAGAACATGTAATTTAAAAGGCATTTTGCCAGAAACTGTGGTCATATATATTTGTAAAAATATAGACTTAACTAAATTATATGAGAAATTATTATGGTTTGGATCTCAAATATACTCCCTAAAGTCTCATGTGTTGGAGGCTTTGTCCCCAATACAGCAATGTTCAGAGGTGGGGCTCTTACTTCATCAGTGAATTAATCTGATTTAATAATTTTAATGGACTATTAGTAGATGATGGAAACTGTAGAAGGTGGGACCTGGTTTGAGGGAGTAGGTCTCTGGGTGTGTGCCCTGCAAGGGTATTTCTTGTGCCAACCCCTTCCTTCCCATCACCCTCTTCCTGGCTGCCATGAACTAAGCAGCTTTTCTCAATCACCCTCTTTTGCTATGGGGTTCTGCTTCACCTCAGGCCTAAGGCAATGGAGCCAGCTGACCATGGACTGACCTATTAAACTGTAAGACAAGATAAACTTTTCCTCCTTTAAGTTGTTTATGGCTTACATTTTAGTCATGGCAATGAAAAACCAAATAACAGATTTCCAAAACTTCTCATAAAATACTTATATATTTTGTGATTCCTCAAGTTTTCATAATTTTCCTAGATCTTCTAAAGTCTAAAACTCATGTTCAATGAAGACTTATACTAATAAACAAGTTTCTATGGAATTCCACCTAGGAACCTTGGATAGGTAAATGTTTCTCACAGTCTGGTTTTGTGACTGATATCATTGGCATTACTTGGGAAATTGTTAGTAATATAAATTCTAGACCTCCTGTGTTGAAACTCTTGGATTGAGGCCCAGAGATCTGTTTTAACAAGTGTTCCAGGTGTTTCTGATTCTTGCTAAAGCTGGGATACCATTAGTGTAGGAGGGCCTCAAGTCTCGAAATCAGAGACTGCTGTTATTGATTGCTTAATATATTACAATGATTGTTCTCCTTTCAGGAACTGGTATCTTCAAATAAGTTTAGAGCCATTCATCTTGACCTTAAAAGTAGCTAGAAGTGGCTTGTTAGTAGTTGAATTTGGATCAGTATGATACATTGGTTAATAAGTCTGAGTTGAAGCAGAAGAGTTGTTTGATATGAGTATCTGAATTCTGTTCAGTGTAGAATGAGGAGGAGCTTCTGTTTCTTTAGGTAGGACACGAGAATAAAATGCCATTATGAAAAGAGAAATAGAAATATGTTATTACAGAAACAGCTTCATTGTAAGCCCTCAATTTACTCAATTACTATCATAAAAATGTAATAGATTGGTGGTGTGAAGTCCTTGCAGTTAGGCAACACATATAGAACACAGTTTGCATCTCAGATTTCTTTTGAGAAAGTTATTCTCTGTGCTTCAGTTTCCTATCTGTAAAGTGGAGATAATAATAGTACCTATCTCATAGAGTGCTATAAAGGTGAAATAAATGAGTTGATATTTTAAAAACCTAAAAACAGTGTGTAAGTTCTGTGTAAATATTAAAGAAAACCAAATATGAATAATTTTGATTTCAATCTTATATCTGTGATCATATGAGTGTTATTATTGGCTATTATAATGAAAGTTAAATTTTTGTATCTTATAATATTTTAATGTATATTATACTAAAACTGCTGAGGAAATAATACAAGTGCGTGTTTTAATCTGAGGGCCTCCTTCATTCACTTATTTATTCATTTTTACATAAACTTATATTAAGTGCTAACCATTTAAAATCAGTTTTCTTGATTTCAAAATAGCAGTTGGTTGGCTTTTAAAAAAATTATTTAATTTGGTGTAAACAATGCAACAACTTGATTTTCTACTAGTTATGTTAGTTTATTATTACATAACCTGCTTTGCTATTTTTCCATTATTTCCTAGATAGCTATGTTTCAATATTTGCTAATGAGAAGTGTCTATTCATTTTTAAGAAATGGAGTTGAAAAAAATGGAGTAGAATGATGATGAATTATAATTTAATTACAAATAAGTTTGTTAAATACTAATTTGACAGAAAACACATTCTTATCAGAAGCTAAACTTTAAAAGATGCTTGGAACTAAGAACAGAGTAGGGAAGAAGAGCATGAGAAGAAGATTAACATTAAACTGGGATGAGAGGTGGGAGGGAAAGGGAGAGAGAAGGGAAATTGCATGGAAATGGAAGGAGACCCTCAGGGTTATACAAAGTTTCATACAAGAGGAAGTGAGGGGAAAGGGGAAAATAATACAAGGGGGAGAAATAAATGACAGTAGAGGGGGTAGATAGAGAAGAGGGGAGGGGAGGGGAGGGGAGGGGGGATAGTAGAGGATAGGAAAGGCAGCAGAATACAACAGACACTAGTATGGCAATATGTAAATCAATGGATGTGTAACTGATGTGATTCTGCAATTTGTATACTGGGTAAAAATGGGAGTTCATAACCCACTTGAATCAAAGTGTGAAATATGATATATCAAGAACTATGTAATGTTTTGAACAACCAACAATAAAAAATTAAAAAAAAAGAATAAAGTTAAAAAAAATAAAGTTTTTAAACCAAAGGGGGGGGGGGAAGATGCTTGGAGATGTAAACTGAATTTATTCATGGATTTCATTTAAAAATTGTTTGTACTTAGCCAATCGTCTCTTAAAATCTGTTTTTAGAAGCAGGACTGAAAAATGATCTTAAATTGAAGTTGAAGGAAGAACTAAACAAAACACAGAATTTGTATATATTTTTAATTTAATTTCAGTCTTAATAATATTAAATTTGAATATACAGATTTGCATATAAATGAACTAACTTTATATTCAATGTCAAATACATTTACTCAATGAATGGTTAAATCAGAGTAATACAGCTATAACACCAAAGAAAGAATGAAGTATAGTACCTTTAAATTTCTGTTTTTATTTTTGGAACTTGACTAATGAGTAATTACTTATGCATTGCCTAGAATAATCAATCTATTCATATTACTTATTTTGACTATTTTATATTTCCTTTTCCATGCCACTTAATCAGCATTCCTTTCTTCTTTCTTTAAGTGAGTTTTTATTTTCTAAACACATATTCTGGTTCCCCCACTGTCCATCAGCAGCAATATACTCTTATTTTTTTAGAACTCAAAAGTAAAGCAGCTTTTCTTTGTATAATTTCTTTTTGGAGTTCTATTTCTGTTCATTGGTATAAATGTGACTTGTGACAGTTTTGTCCAGTTTTGACTTTTGTGTTTATATATATTTTTAAAATGTCTGCTACTTGTGATCAGATCTGGAGAGTTCTATGTTAATTTTTCATGTCTGGATGCTGTGTTCTCAACAATCTCTAAAAATATCAGAGTGATTAGCATTTCTCAGAATACTGTCTTACAGTGTTACCTAGTTGTTTCAGGGGTGCTTGCCTTACCTCCAACTGTGGTGTTAGGCTTCAAGGTAAGCTGTAGAATTTTGCAGAATGAATGAACTACTTAGTTTTTTTTTTTTTTTTTTTTTTGAGCCACAGATGAAATATAAGAGAATAGATTTTGGCAGTCAGCATATTTTTGTTAAACTAACAAAGTGTTAAACAATGTCAACTATGTACCAACTAACTGCTTTGTACATACTAACTCATTTGATTTTTATAAACAATCATCTATGATTTTGAAATCCTAGTTTTCGGTATAACCTTATGCAAATGCTCCTCAGAGCATCAATATTTTGTAATATGGTGATAACGATAGTCTTATTAAGGTGTAGTTTTTGCACATAATAATTATTTTCCTCTATATTATAGATTTTCCTACAAACTATTAGATATATAAGTGGGTATTATGTATCTTTTTAACACCTCTAAATCTTTCATTTATGCAAGGTCTGAGAAAGACTGCTGATTGGCTTAATGGATCTCAGGGATGATTAGGGCAAGGAACAGAACAATCTAGTTTGAAAATTCCAAAAATATTGGTGAGCTAATGAGAAATCCAAAGGTGGTTTTGCAAAGGAAGCACTGCCAGCACCTGTGTTAGGGAAAAGGCCAAAATGTCTTTAAAAATTTCAGAATTTTAAGGTTAATTGTGTAATGTGAATATTGATTTTATTCTATAAATTAAAAAATGATTTTGCTTCTGAAACAACTTAATACCTGCTCTCTGAACTGTGATGCCTCTATGCTTCTGGAGGACCCTGCAAGAATATGGGGGTTGAATCTTAGGTAAAGGAGGAGTCTGGTTCTTGGTCATCATCTCTTGGTATTGACAATTGCAAAGACTGCTACATTTTCATCTGGTCTTTGCTCAGTTGCTGTTATTCCCATTTTTTCTGCATGAAAGGCTATTAAATTAATAGCTTTTAATTAATATTAACTGCCGTGCGCATACCGTTCTTGATGACTGAAGAAACTGCACTTTGCTGCTTCTGTGAAGCACAGTACCATGCATAGGGATGCGTGAGACTGTATTTGAAGGGGTTTATACAAGAAACAAAACACACATTCAAATTAGTGCACTTTGGGGGAAATTTTATTATACAGAGACTAATAACGAAGATATGGGTAAATGTAAGGACACCACAGTGGATGATGCAGATACATGAACTCAGCAGCAGACCCACAACATGAGAGAGAGAAGTGGCCTAAATGACCTAGAAGAACAGACAATTTAGAACTGAGACCTGACTTGGGAGAAATCTTGACCATTCAAGGAATACAGTCAAGCTAAGGTGACTTTTCAGGATGGATTTTAGAAAAATAACCTGTTGTTATGGTTTGGATATGAGGTGTCCCCAAAAAGCTTCAGAGGAGAAATTTTAATCCAATCAGTGAATTAATCCCTAATGGGATTAACAGAGTGGTAACTAGAGGCAGGCAAGCTGTGGCTGGAGGAGGTGATTAATTGGAGGTGTGGTGTGGGGTTTTTATTTTGTATCTGGAGCCAGAGTCTCTCTCTCTCTGCTTCTTGATCACCACGATGTGAGCTGCTTTCCTCTGCCACCCTCTTCTGCCATGATGTTCAGCCACACCTTGAGCCTCAAAGAAGAGAGCCAGCCTTTTCTGCACTAAGACCTCTGAAACTGTGGGTCCTCAAGTAAACTTTTCCTCCCCTAAAGTTGTGCTGGTCAGATGCTTTAGTCACAATAGAGAAAAAACTGACTAAAACACCACTCTTTTACTCTACCTTGTTTTCGTGGTTCCAATTGGCCAAACCCAACTGGAGCTAGCAAGAAAGGAGCAGAATGGAAAGATGGGGTTAGTGAATCTGCAGGGACGAAGATTTCTGGCAAGAGAACAAATGTATCAGGCCATTTCTTTTTCACTGAATGCAAGGTTTTTTTCTTTTTGTTTGCTTGTTTGTTTTGCTATATTTAACTATTTTTCCTGGAAAAAATTATCATTTGTCTCTTTTTAGATTCTTTTTTTATTATTATTAGTTGTTCAAAACATTACATAGCTCTTGACATATCATATTTCATACATTTGATTCAAGTGGGTTATGAACTCCCATTTTTCCCCATATACAGATTGCAGAATCACATGGGTTACACATCCACATTTTCACATACTGCCATACTAGTGTCTGTTGTATTCTGCTGCCTTTCCTATCCTCTACTATCCCCCTCCCCTCCCCTCCCCTCCCATCTTCTCTCTCTACCCCATATACTGTAATTCATTTCTCTCCCTTGATTTTTTTCCCCCTTTCCCCTCATTTCCTCTTATATGTAATTTTGTATAACGATGACTATCTGAGGTTTGCCCTCTGGTATTAGCATGTCAATAGTGATTCCTATTATCTTAAGGACCAACAAATTGCCGCAGTCTGGCTGGGCACAAATGCCGCAGTCTGGCTGGGCACACAATCACGAGCCACCACACAGCTTGTAGATTCAAACAGCAACTCTTTATTCCCAAACTCACACCAGCCGTCTACAAACACGTTCTGGGGAAATCCACGTTCTCTACCCAAATCCACATTCTCTGCCCAAATCCACTCCACTGGGCTTCTATCTCCAAAATATACTGTCTGAATCCCGTGAGAACTCAAGGGGAACTCAGGCAGCAGGATACGCCCTATTCCCAGCAGGAATAATCTTAAACCTTAAACCTGGAACCTAAACCGGGAACGCCCTAATCAGCCTTGGTCCTTGAGCAAGGTCACCTACATTCAATGTCACTGCAAATGTCAGCAACATGGGGTACGCTGGCAAGGAAATTGTCATACCTACTTGGCTAATGGCTCCCAGCAACAAATATCTAAAGCACTTCCACTTTGCTCTTCTGACTTTCTTCACTCCCTCTCTTTAAATGTTTTCATTTTTAATAATTTCTGGTCATTCACATCTGATGATCATTAAGCAAACATCTAGATTCTCCAGATGAATATATTAAAATGACACCTTAGGACAAGACAGGGTTGGACAAAACAAACCCAGAGTGGTGACAGAGGTGGGGATGCTAATAGAGGCTTTGTGGGAAGCAGGGCTTTAAAACATCTGAGGACCATCAGTCTTTGGTCTGGTGTTTTTATAACTATCTGAATTTAGGATTCACATACTACCTACATAGAATCTGCAATGAGTTTAAGCAAGTATGTTATTCTTCATTCTTATTTTCTATCAGTCTTTTTCTCCAAATGACCTCTTCTTTGGGTGCCAAATGTCTATATGTAGAACCCAGAAAAAAAATTTTGGAAACCTTTCAGTACTTTAATGTATAATAGTAAAAAGCAAAGGAAATCTCTAGCAATCAACAACAGAGGAACATGACTACTGAAAATTCAAACAATTCAAGAATGAAGGTTCACACTATTTCGCTGATTAAAGAAATTATTCCAGCTTATTTCCTGCTGGAGAATGAAAGACACGTGAATGAGTATAGGAAGAGGAAAATAATAAAGATCATCTGCAGCTTTGCCTTGTTGCAAACTAGTTACATTGTGCTTCATAGCGCACACCAGTGAAATGCAAGTGATGACCTCTGTATTCTTTGTCTCTCTTTCCTGATCCCAGGGGAAATCTTTAATATTTTTCCATCAAATATGTTTTCTGTAGGCTGTTTTAAGAAAGTCTTTATCAGGTTAAGTAAGTTCCCTTTTACTGCTAGTTTTCTAAGAATTTTTGCAATGAATGGGCATGAAGTCTTATTGAATACTTTTGCTTGTGAATACCAGGATGATCATACACCTTTCATTTTAAAAAAGGTTTATATGGTAAATTATATTGAGTAATTTTTGAGTGTCAATCCCATCCTGCATTCTTGTATTGCTGAGCTAATTCTTACATGGTCAGAGTATATGTTCTTTCATATATATATATCACTGTTTTTAATTTGCTAATCTTTTGTTAGCATTTTAGTGTTTATCTTCATATGAGATATGGTTGGAGATTTTTCTTTCTAACTAGGACCTTGTCATTTTGGGGTATCAATGCTATGATAGTTTCATAAGAAAATATGGAATTGTTGTATTTTTTTTCTATTTTTGAAGATATTATACAAGAGTGTTGTTAGGTTTTCCCTTACCTGAAAAAATTATATGCCCAAATTCACAATTGATACCATCCAGGTCTATGGCTTTTTTTTGTGTATGTTTTTTGTATATGTTTTTGTATTCTTTTTGTAAATGTTTGTGTGTCTTTATATTTAATATCTGTCACTTGCACATAACATAGTTTTATCTTAATCTAGTCTGAAAATATTGACATTCCATGTTAGACATTTAGTCCATTTGCATTTAACACAATTATTGATATGGATGAGTTTTTAATTTATATATTATAGCAGAATGCATTACATTTCTTATTATACATATACAGCACAATTTTTCATATCTCTGGCTGTATACACAGTATATTTACACCAATTCCTGTCTTTATACCTGTATTTTGGATAATGATGATCATCATATTCTACCATCATTAATAACCCCATGGCCCCTCCCTTTCCCTACAACCCCTCTGCCCTATCTAGAGTTTGTCTATTCCTCCCATGCTCCTGCTCCCTATCCCACTATGAATCAGTGTCCTTATATCAAAGATAACATTCAGCATTTGTTTTTTTGAGATTGGCTAACTTTACTTAGCATTATATTCTCTAACTCCATCCATTTACCTGCACATACCATGATTTTATTCTCTTTTATTGCTGAGTAACATTCCATTGTGTATATATGCCACATTTTGCTTATCCATTCATCTACTGAAGGGCATCTAGGTTGGTTCCACAATTTAGCTATTGTGAATTGTTCTGCTATAAACATTGATGTGGCTGTGTCCATGTAGTGTGCTGTTTTTAAGTCCTTTGGGTATGAACAAAGGAGAGGGGATAGCTGGGTCAAATGGTGGTTCCATTCCCAATTTTCCAAGAAATCTCCATACTCCTTTCCATATTGACTTCAGTTTTTATCTAATCATTTTGATTTTTTTCCTTCTATTTGACCCACCTGTTTTGTGGTGTTTTCTCTGGTATGTTTCTTTTCTTTGTATTAATGAAATATAATTCATTTTTCTTACTATATTAATATAACATAATAAACATCTATCTTTGCCTTACAGAAGTCTAATATGAATGATCACATTTCAATTTCTACAGTTGTTAAAACTCAAGAATACCTTGAATATTTTTACTTCCATTCTGTTCTTTGCACCATCAAAGGCACACATTTTATCTCTACATATATTTTAGAGTACTTTAGACATTACTCTTACATTTTATTAATCAGTCAGTTAACCCACACATTTATGCCTCTCACTTTCTATCATCTTAAAATTATGTATTTCTCTTTTAAATGATTTTACTTTTTCCTGAAGAACTTCTTTTAATATACCTTTTAATGTATATCAACAGCAGACAAATTTTGTTAGCTTTATTCTTCTGAAAATGTCTGTTTTCATTTCTCAGTATTTTTCATACTGGATATATAATTCAATATGTCACTAATTTTGTTTCTGAACACAAAGAAGGGATTTCATTGTTTCTGTTTAGAAGTCATTTGTAATCTCCCCCCACCCTTTATAAGTCCTTTTCTTTGTTTGCTTTTATCCTCCAGTATTACTAGGATACCATTTTATTGGTTCTCCATAATGCAATTTGGGTATATTCCATTCATCTATTTTCTGGTTAACTAATCTTTTTTTTTTTTTTTTTGGTCATCTAATCTGCTGTTAAATGCATGTTTTGTGTTTTTAATTTATTTTTTGTTGTTGTTGCAGAATTTACTATTTTAAATATTGTTCAATTATTAATATTTTGCCTTTCCCATTGTTTTTCTCACTTTTAAAATCAAATTAACTACAACTGTTTTGAAAGTTGAATAAGTACAGTTTTATTTATTTATTGGTACTAGGAATTGAACCCAGGGGCACTTTGCCACTGAGCCACAACTTCACCCCTTTTTATTTTTTATTTTGAGACAGGGTCTCACTAAGTTACTGAGGCTGACTTTGAATAAGTACAAATTTAACAAAGAACATGAAATTCATAATTTCATAACCTAGCAAAAATCAGGAAATCACTGTTCATATTCTAATCATCAGGAGAAAGATCATTTACAAGAGTGAACATATTTTATACATCCATATCTTGGACATATTGCCTGTACAGATTTGTGTGAAATTTATACTCTTCCATTTTCCCCACTAAAATAAAAAAATTATTCATGTAAAAATACAGTTATATATGTATATATAAAATCACACACACACACACACACACACACACACGCCTTCATAGAGCAAAGGAAATCACAGAAAACCTCTAGTAAAATTTAGGAAAATAACTTGCTTTCTTTAAAGAGTGTTTTTATAAGTGCATTATAGTTGTACATATTAGTGCAGTTCATTATGACATATTCACAAATACATATAACAGCTTTCTCCACTTTAATTACAACTTTTAAAAACAGTCCTTGACAACTGTCCCCAATATCTTAAGTAACTATAAGTCTGGTTTTATTACATGAATTATTTCCTTGATGTTTAGTCCTGTGATCCTGCTTTTTATGATATAATTATCATTATTTATTAGATACAGCATTACATATAGGAAAATGCAGGTGATATTAAGTCAATAGTGAGGAACCATCACCTCCACTGGGCACTTGGTGGATACTAAAGTCACTTCTAGTTCCTCTCTTCTTATAGGGCATACTGCTCTAGAACCTGCACCTGAGATTGTAGTTAATCTTTATTTTCTCAACACCAAGAGATTTCAAGAAATTCTGATCTCTATTGTCAAGATTTTCTGCTTTGATTTCAACTTCCTATTTTGTGCAGATTCACAATTCACTAAATATCTTTAAGGAGACACTGGCCTTGTATTGGAGACATTGGAAGTGTCCAATTCTGTTATTTCCATTTCAAATGTCTCACATGTCTCTGTTTCCGTAGGCCTTGCACAGCAGCCTCCTCCTCTCAGGGAATAAGTCTAGATTTTCAGACTCTAGCTGCACCCAGAAACTGCAGGTGGCTCCATAGAAAAAGTAGATGCAAAGGTCAGTGTACTATCCCTGCCTCACCCCCCAGAACTATTATTTATATTGTTCTGTTCAAAGTGGCCTTTACCCCAAAAGTATCTTTGCCTTCTCAGAATGGGGAAAAAAGAAAACTCTGAAATTTGTTTGATTGTCAGATGTTTTATGTTAACTCTTTATCTTTCCATCCTGTACCACTTCAATTCTGGCAAATATTTTGTAGGGAAAAATACCTTACCATGGAGATCCATTAAATCCCTAATTTTGTAACTTTTGGTATTTTTCAGGAACATCAAAAGTTTTTCTGTTTATTCTCCATCTTTCTCTTTAAGGGGCTAAATTTACATGCTCAGATAGTAACTGTGCCCCAAATTGACATGTGTTCTCATTTGATCACCTAAGTATGCTCTTCTCTCTGAATTAATTATTAATTCCTCCACTGTTCAAAGCTTCTACTACTTTAAGCTGTTTGGAAACACATGGATTTTCGTTTTCATTCAGCTTTCAGTTGTTATCTGTTGCTAGTGTGAGTCTTTAACAAACTACTCCATTGAACTGAGCAGTAGCATTTTTCTTAATTGGATTTACATTTTCCCCAAAGTAGGAAAACTTAGCATCTGTGAATCTGGAATTTTCTGAAATTAATGTTTTCTATTGCTGGGCATGATAATCTTTGTGATCTTATTATTTCATCAGCCTCTATGTGCCCTCTGGTTCTCAAAGAGTCACATCAGTTCCACATGGAAAGAACATTCATTCCATTCCAAGACCCCAAAAGTATCAATCCACTACCATATAAATGATAAGTTACAGTAGAAGTTCAAAATCTCACTCAAATATCATCATTCCCAATGAACCAAATCTCATCCTCTATATCATATAAATTGAGTGTGGCTGAAGCTCTAGTTATAATCCTTTCTAGGGTAAAGTTTTTTTCCATTTGAAGACCTATGAAACAAGAAAGCATTAACTTTTCCCAAAGGACAATGATGAGACATGCATAGATAACAGTTCTAGAACTCATGTTGAATATCCTTCCAATCACATGCAGCACAACTAGAAATCAATAATAAGAAAAACTTTGGAAATCACAACAACAGGTGAAAATCAAACAACTTAATTTCAAAGAACCAGTGGATCAAGAAAAAAATCAAGCAGGAGGTAGCCATAGGGCATCTATGAGTCTTTGTGTGGATGAATATACTGATCTTCTGAGCCTTCTGAGTCTTCTGAGTCAGCAGAAAAAGGCTTCATATTTTGGGGTTTCTCTTCAGAGAAAAAACACATTACCTGTTTTTAGCATCTTTTGCAATCTGGATGGATTAAGAATTTTTCCAAATTATTGAGTTCAGTTTCCTTTTTGCTTAAGTTTTTCCCCAAATCTATCTTTTTCCTCTTGTGTTTTATTATTTGCAGCAAGAAAAACCTAAGCTGGTACTTCAACACTTTTCTTGGAATCTCTTCAGTGAAATAGACACGTTCATCTATTCCATGTTCTGATTCCCACATGACTGTGAGAAATAATTCAGTTAACTTTTCCTGTCAGTATATAGCAAAGATCCCCTTTCCACCAGTTCTAATAACCTGTTCTTTATTTTCTTCTCAGCTGTCACCAGCTGTATTTTTAATGTTCATATTTTTACTGACAGTTTGATTGATTGTTCTCTAAAATGATATAGGTTTTCTCTACCACACTCCTCACTTCATTCTGAGTCTTCACCAGAAATGTCAGTGTGTTCAAAGCAACTAGTCTATCTTACATATCCTTCAAAATTTTCCCAGACTATATCCGTTACCCATTTCCAAAGCTACATCTACATATTAAAGTATTTGTGACAATAGAACCCCACTTTTAGTATCAAAATCTACATTAGTTTTCTGCTGCTTTGGCAAAAAATTATGACAAATTTAGTGGCTTATTATTTACAGGTCAGAAGTCGAAAACAAAACAAAACAAAAAACACAAATCCAGCACAGGTTTATTATTCATAGGTGAGCAGAGTTGGATCCCTTTTGAAAGTTTTTGGAGAGAATGTTTCCTGGTCCTTTCCAACTTCCAGGGGGCCAGTTGCATTTCTTGCTTCCCAACACCTTCCTCTGTCTTCAAACCTGGAATCCTGGACTCTTTTAATCTCAGGGCTCTGACTTTTCTTTCTTAACTCATCTCCTTTCCTGATTCTAATTGTCCCTCTTATTCACAGGGCTTCTGTGGTTACATTATGCCTATAAGAATAGTCCAAGATGATCCTCCCATCTCAAGATCCTTAACTGAGTCCCATCTGCCTTTTGCCATGTCAGATAACATATTCACAGGTTCTGGGGATTAGGATGTGGACATCTTTGAATGGCCTTTATTCTAACACATGTATCTATTTTGAGTCATAAATTTCAAACCCTGAATTGCTTAGGATTTTGCATTTTTAAATTTAAAATTCTTTTTTTATCACTTAAATTATTATTTATGTTTGGAAGCATTAAATTCTATATTAACGCTTTCTTTTCTTAGCATTTGTGCTGTAGCCTCCCTTCCTTTAGGCAGAAGTGGTAGAATGCTCTGTATGTTGGGAGGGTCATAATGGGCTTGGGGATTGGACACAACTTTTTTGATTCCTCAACTTATCCCACCACATTTTCACTTATTGATGGAAATAAATAATTTCCTAATCTTCTGTCTAAAATACTCTTTTCCTTTTATAATGAATAAGTTAAAAAACTTCTTTAGGACATTGTTAGTTAAATTAATAGAATAACATAGCAGGAGACTTCTATTGCATTAAATAAACCAAAAAGAAAAATGTTTTCATTAAAAGGTAATATAAGTACCTGAGAATAATAAACTGTCAGGGCAATAAAAACCTCATTGCATAATGTTTTTTTGAGGGCATTTCTAAGCAACTTTATATTTGAAGAATAAAATTTTTAGTTGAAGTTTCCTCCAACCTGTGGTGGCACTGGTTAATGGCCCCAACATTTTTCTTGTTTTTTAGCATGAACAATTGGTAAAGATGTAGTGACATTCTTGCACAGTCTGATTATTTCTGGACCTCCCCTTTTCATCAGACAAATTACTTTTTTTTCCTAAAGTAAACTCCCTGGCAGCAAAAAAAAAAAAAAAAATAGAATTTTTACTTCTTTCTACAATCAAATGATCTAGAGAGATTGTTTTTGAATAATAATAATTTTCTTTAAGGAGAAATCAACCACGTAAGGCTGTGTAGGAAAACAGAAAAAAAAAAAACAACCCAAATGTATTTTAAGCCTTATAGACCTTATGGAATTTGTCAAAGATGAGGAAACAGATGTGTAAAGCCTGTGGTGTTTTTGACCATGGAACTCTGGGGGATTTTGTGGATGGTCCCAGAGACTGCTACAAAGAAAAGAGCCAAGCAGGCAAGTGTTCAATGAGTGTTCTGCTTTATCTGATTTATGTGTTGGTTCTGGATGCCCTTTGTTTGAATAAGAATTTTTTTTTTTATCAAAAACAGTTGGATAGATATTGCATCAAATAATTTGACCCAAGTCCTAGTAAGTGAGGGCCAGCGTGAGGACTGGATCCTAGTCATTTCATTCCTTTGCTTAAATCTCTTCAGTGGTTCCCTGTCAACTGCAGAATAGAATCAGTACTCTTTTACCACAGTCTGCACATTATTGGTGACCTGACCCTTGCCCATCTATCTCTTCAGCTTATTTCTTGCTCTAGAGTCTTCTTAATTCCCCAAGTTGTGTATCTGGAGAGTTCCTCCCTGTCCTGTCACTTGGCAATTTTCATAACTTCTCTGTGATAGTATTCACCCTAATCATATTCTATCCATTGTCACTTAAATCACCGTAAACCCTCTAAATTTACCTCTGCTGCTATCTTGATTGGAGATTGATATTATTTGGTGAGGCAAAATGATGCAGCAACCTTGATCTATGTAACAAAATACAAAATATTTGTCATTGTAGGGTTTTTCTATTTGAACAAGTTTGTACAACATTATCATACTCCATCTGAAGCAATGCATCTCGACACTGAGGTTCTATACCTAGGCTTTTTTTTGTTTGTTTGTTTGTTACTGGGGATTGAACTCAGGGGCACTTCCCCACTGAGCCACATCCCCAGCCCTATTTTGTATTTTATTTAGAGACAGGGTTGTCACTGAGGTGCTTAGTGCCTCACTATTACTGAGAGTGGCTTTGAGCTTATCAGAAATTGCATGTTATCAATACTTCTAAAACCTTATTGATTATGAATGATTTGAATGAAGAAAACAATTGGTTACTTCCCTTCCATTGTCTTATTTTCCATGCAAAAAGAACTTGATGACACAGAATTGAATACAATAAAAAATGACACAAGGCAAATGATAAATGAAAGAGTAACCTGACAGTAATTCTACAATAAGTAACAGCAATTTATAACTTCCAGCAATGGAAAAAAAGAATTAATAATTCAATGAGTGTTATCCATGATGCAGGCGGTCAGCAGCCCCATAGGTTAGTAAGCATTCAGTTTTAGCTCCACAATGGGACAAAGCACATTGCTAAGGTGTGCTCCCCTTGGCTTTGAGGACTGGGAAGATCAACACAGTCCCTGCTTCAGACTCTAGATTAAACCCACCTACTTATCAATTTACATTTTAACATTGACTGAGTAAAGTCCAAGAATGTTTACCTGCTCATTTTATTTATAAGAAAAATGCTGTATAAATATTTATAGATATTTATAATTAACATACATATATAAATTAAATTTTATAATTTCAAAATTACACATATTGCAACATAGTGTGTATAGATCAAACTATTGAATAGACTTGATAATACTTTATTCCCTTAACACTAGAAAACTGTCTAGATGTATTATTAAATTTTCTTTCCTTCTTCATCCTTTCTTTTTCTTCTTTTTATCTTTACTTCATTTCCTAGTTTTTTTTAAAGAAAATGACACTGCTTGATTTTGTCCACTACACATTATTTTAATTTGCCACAACCATAATTCATGTGAGCAACACGTAGAATGCTACTCTTAATGGTGAGGAAAAGCAGCTTCTGAATGTGGTTCATAAAACTGGTGAAAATCCTTTGCCAAGACACATTCCTTAGAGAAATTGTCTGTTCTTTATCCTCAAGAATTCCTCCCAAAGAATGCTAATCTTAATGTATGCCAAGACACACTGACAAGTTCATACGTGGGCTCAGAAGAATAAATCTAATTAGTATACATGGAGAGTATCCCAATGCAGGAATTATCATAACTAAATAAACATATTAAAACAAATTTATTGGCTTCCCTTTTGAAAAGCTTTTCAAACAATTGACTTGTGTGGAAACTTGTTTTATAATGTATTAAAATTTCATAAGGGAATACTTTGTTTAGACCCTAAATAAAGAATTTCATAAAATTTAGAAGTTTGCATGTTAACATAATGCTATAATAAATAGAAAATATGCATCTCATAACAATGTCTTAAGTAAACTATTATCTTGGTATTTAGAAATTTTTTCATAGTTGTATTTAAAATATTTAGCTTAATTTTCCATGAATATTTGTATGCTTTTATAGTATTTAATTTAATGTTTTTATTGTTTGTGAACTTTAGTACTGAAAAATCTAAACTAAATTAGAATGTGTAAGCAAATATTTTCCGTGAAGCTTGTATTCAGTGAATTAAATCATATCAAGTTTTTTTCAGCTATCTTCTTCAAACTCTGTACATAAAGAATCTAAAAAACTGGAGAGTTTTCCAAAACTGGAGAGTTTTCAGTTTTTTCTCCAGTTATTTTAAGAGCTTCAATATTTTGGGGGAAAGGAAATTTTAATTGTACATTATATTATTATATATATTAACAATTATATAAAACTATTATATACTAATAAAACAAATTTAAAAATACTAAAAAGTTTTTTAAAGAAAAAGAGCATTGTTGATTTTTGAATATGTCATATGCAAAAAGTTGAATGGAAAATCAGATGGCATAAGTAATTGAACATGAAGCAAAAGCTAAATGACTAAAACAGGTTATTCTTCTATTCTTCAGCTTGTCTTCACCATCTGTTGGACTATTGGCAGCTATGGTTCTGCTTCATAGTTAATAATCTTAACCAACAAGGCATTAGCTGCCATTTGATGAAGGTTGTACGGATAGAAATAACCTACGATAATCAATAATAATCTTGTTTTACGGGGTCAGTCTGGGCCAGACATCTTGAGGAATAGTCAAGGTAGGTAGAAAAATGGGACTTCTTATTTACTTCCTCACCTGACTTTACAGAGCAATATGACTTCTTATTTCAATTTCATGACAAGTGTCTTTCATGTTAAAATAACAATAACATAAACAATAACAAACAATAACATAAACAATAACAAAACTCTACCCCTCTTTTCATCTTTTCCTGTAGAACACTTTTCAAAGAGATCCTGTTCCAATGCAATGTCTTACACATTGCAGAGGCTAAATAATACATGTGGTATGAATGATTTGGATTAGGGTTAATTAGAGATGAGGAAGTTTTCTGAGCATAGAAACTACTGTGGAGGGATGATCTAGAGATAAATATCAAGAGCTCTGAGTCCTGGGTCTGACCTACCACTAACCCTCTCTGTGTATAGAGACATGCACATAAATTTCTAAGTGTCTCATTTTTGAGGTTCTAAATTTTTTAGAAAACAAATTTTATATCTATTAGAATATTTGTAATGTGCAAATCAATTGGATTTATAGAAACAACTTCTTTTCTGTATTGAATAATTTCTGTGGTTACAATGGTGGGAGTTGGGTGGATGATACTGGAAAATTGCTGAAGTGACTGCCTTTGAATCAGTTTGGCAAATATCTTAATGATACAAGGCACAAAACCCCATAAAACTAATAACAGAGGACTTAAAGCTTAATCATAGACTTTTTTAAACTCAAATGCCAAAATATTCCTTTAAAGTAAATACGCTTGAATTTAGTATAAGGGATAATTGGAGATGGTGACAATGTCAAAATCAACTTTAAATACTAACCAATTGGATGGAAACTATCCTTGGAAAAATCCAACTTGTTTACTGGAACTAAGAGAAGGCTGATATATTTGATAATATTTACTTTCAGATAAATATTTGAATAGTTATTTAAAAATTCATACGTTAATAAAAAACCACAGGCTGTTTGCTCAATTATTATATTTTCCGAGATTATATTAAGATTTCCAAGATTTTTGTCTTTGATATTTCCAATTTTTTTTTTGCTGTAATTTCTAAATCTGACACGAAGGGTAATATAATAGAAGACTAGATAAAACTTACATACCCCAGAGGCCATGAGTCTGAGAAGAAGCATAGCAGTGAATATATATATAAAACTCGAATTTGTTGTTACTAAGAGAAAATAATTAAAATACATTTTTATTGCCTTTGTTATATATCTTTATTTTTTCACTATTTTCTTCTTATGGAATTAGTTATCAAAAATGAAACCATCATACAAATGTTTGTGATAAAATGAGAGAGCCTCTTCTAACTCCAATAATTGGAGAAGATCTATCTAAGCACATTAGCAGATTCATGTATACTCCTCTTGATATTTCCTTCTGTGTATATATCAATAATGCAGTGCATGACTTGATCATTGAAATTCTGGGTCATGGAAAGAGATGATAGAAAATAATTCTTGGTAGCTGAAAAAATCTGAGTAGTGCATAAAATTAACTGCTTATAAAAACAAAACACAAAACTCAGCTAATATATTCTATCTTTAAAATATTTTAATGGTTTTCATAATAGTAAATGCTTAGTTCACATGGGCTATTATGTGAAGTTATTATTGCTAAATGCCTAATCTTTTTAACCATTACCATCACTCTGTGAAAAAGATACTGGTAATTATCTCCTCTTTTATTTGTATTTCATGTCCAGAGGGAAAGGTAACCTAGTCCATGGTAGCTAGAGGGCACAGAGCATAGAATCTACCTGCACATTCACCGGTCACAGAGTCCAGAGCTTCTTTGCTGTCAGGCTGTAGATCCTTTTGTCAATCTACAGCGTTCATTAGTTCATCATTCTGTTTCCTGGAGAATGGATTCAAAATTCATTTTATTATCCATCATGTCTCTGATTATTTTCCAACCATATTTGCTCACTTGAATCTCTGATGCTTTTTTTGTGCTCCAAATAAACCAAACTGCTCAGTGATTTAATATATTCCCTGGTCCACTAGCTTTTGTTTCTCATGTATTTCATATGTGCCTCCTGTATCAATCTACAGCAAATGTACTGACCATAGAGGGGCAGCCCAGTTACCAACCAATTACTAAGCATTCTTTGGTCATCTTCATGGAAATGAACTTTCCTCCCATACTCCTATAGTACTTTTTCTTTTTTATCGTACTTACCACATATTACCTAATTTCAGGTTAACTTTTAAAAGCTTCATCCATATGCTAGTCCAGATTCAAGATTTTTGCAAATTCATCTCCAAAATCACCTGTTGTTCTACTTTACATATAATGTGCTTGATAGAATCTTGTTGAATTCCATTTCCTGCCTGTATGGTGGTGAGTATATTAGGACAAAGGATTTGAAATTATTATTATTATTAAGATTATTCAATCTTGCATTATAGTGTATTTTGTAATATATGAGGAAAATTGAGTAAAGGCAGAATTAAAGTTATATTAGGAACATTTTTTTTCCTGTAGATGTTTATGACCATGAACAAGACCATATTAGCCCGAGACACAATTTTTATTAGAGCTTTATAGTTATACATACTTGTTGGGTTCATCCCAACAAACTCAAACATACTTGGAATTTGATTTCTGGGAAAATTTTTATGGTCACTAGTATCATAATTAAAAAATTAGGGAGAAACATGAGATGGCATTGTTGCCCTGCAATAATGTGTAGTGGAAGTAAGCAGAATACAGAGACTGAATGCTGATTGCATCAGCTGGATATCAAGGCAGGTTGTACAGAGACCAGGAGCACTGTCCTGGCCATTTTGAATCAGAATAAAACATGTGCTCTCAACAGTAATGACATGTGACCTGATTAACTTGGGAAGGTCCAGGATGGTCTCATATCAGGTAACATCAATAGCATAAAACACTTCCAAATGTAGGGCTTGAATTTTAAGATCATAGCATTTAGAGTCAGCTAGGGCCTTGGGCAACAGCTCTGATTTTATGATAAGACCAAGAGAAAATTTAGTACAGTCAGGTCAATCCAGGTGGATGTCTGTTCTATGAGATGCAGTTCTAGAAATGGAGCATTTTAAAAGTGATACAGATTTTATCCTTGCCTTTAATGTGAGTCAGGAATATTAACTGATAAATTTAAACCAAAAGAGTCATGATAAAGGCAGGCACATCTTATTATAGGATTGAATAGTTGAAATATGGTGCCAGCTTTGGGACAGTGGGAGGCAGTTCTCAAGAAACACCCCCTGGGGGAGCTGGCACTTGAATTGGATCTTGAAGTATTCACAGAAAGCAAAGAAGGGGAGTAGAGAAGGACAGGAAGAATAAGGAAGGATAGGAAGGGGTGTGGGCCACATAAAGACATGACACAGAATCATACTTTGGGAAAGTAGAATAAATTCTGTGTGGCTGAAATATAACATGCAGTATAGGGAGGATTTAATGGAGGGTCTGAGTGTGGTGATGGCTATGGTAGACTAGTTTGATATGCTGATAGACCCATATGACACACTTGTGGCTTTGGGGAAAACTTAAATTTTTTAGCTCTTTGCATTATTCATCTGCTTTTTAAAGACATCTAAAAGTTTGTCCCTTGTGTTATTTAAGACTTAGAGTGTCTATTAAACCTTTCCCTTAAACAAGCAATACTACTTGACCTATATTTGCCTTTCTAAAGAATGCAATTCTTAATATTTTGAAGTCTTTAACCCTTTAAACCAAGGACATTTTGTGGTTTGAATATACAGTGTCCCATAAAAGCTCAAGTGTGAGAACACAAAAATGTTCTGAAGTAAAATGTGTAGATTAAAAGAACTGCAACCTAATCAGTGGATTAATCCACTTGAATGGATTAATTGGGTGGTAACTGTAGGCCCACAGGGTTATGGCAAGAAAAAGTACATCCCTGGTCACATGCCTTTAGGGTTTATATTTTGTCCTTGGTTAGTGGAGTTCTCTCTGCTTTCGAGATAATCATGAAGTAGCAAATTTCCTCTGTCACACCATTTCACCATGTGGTATGATGTTCTGTCTCACATCAGGCTTAGAGTTATGGAACTGGTAAATTCTGAAACAATGAGCCAAAGTGAATTTGTCATCTTCTAATTTGTTTTTGTGAGTTATATTGGTCACAGTGACACAAAAGTAGACTAATGCAGAAATTGGTACTGGGAGTGGGGCAATTACTGTGACTAATTTGGTCATCTGGTTCAGAAGCATTTAGAACTGGTTTGTATTAATATTTTGGGGAAAAAATGGAGATACAGATAAGAGAGGACTTATAATGTTGTAAGCAGAGCTGAATGGGTTATTTTAGGGGGAATTAAAAAGACCAGAATGCTAACAGGACTGTAGACTGAGCTCATGAGGAAAAGGAGACTCTATTGGAAATTGGACTAGAGGCCATTCACACTACATTTTTATAAGGAAGTGGTCTAAATTTTGTCCATGTCCTAAGACTTTATTTGAAGCTGAATTTTAAGGTGATGAATTAAATAATCTGGCAGAGAAAGTTTCAAGGAAACATTATATTCAGGCAGTAGTATAGCTATTTCTGGAAGCTTTTACCCAAGTTACTGTGGTAATCAGGAGAAGATATCAAAGTGGAAAGATTTTAATAGCTTGAAATTTGGCTAAAAGGTGAATGTAAAACTGTAGCTGAGGATATTGTGGTTACTGAAGAGATTGTAGTCACTAAAGACATGCTAAGTACTTTATACAGAGCACTATGGAAGATGACTTGAAAGCATCTAAGGAATTGGGAGGATATCATTCATTTTAAGCTCAAGGGTGTAAAAGTAAAAATTCCTTGGAGAAGGAACTATGGGGGTACCCCACTTACACTGAGGGTATTGGAAAGTTGTTTCACCATGTCAGCTGCTCTGGCACTCAGAGGCTGCTGCATTCATAGTCTCAGAAAGCCTGAATACTGTTTCAAATGGCAACAGACCTTGGCATCATTCATATGGTGCTGACTTTATAGGAATGCAAAATCCTGAAGTTAGCAGGAACATGGAGATGTCCACCAAGATTTCAAAGGAAGGCCTGTCAAATCCAGGTGAAATGTAGCAAGGTTAGAATATGTGCAGGCAACCCCTGAGTGGGCAATATATGAACTTGGGCAAAGGAAGCTGAAGTTTCTTTGGAGATCCTTGAGATTAAAACATGCCAATAACATAGAAGGTCTGCCAAGGAAACCTGCAGAAACAAGCCAAGAGAGAGGATGTGTGGGCTACAACCAGCAAGGCCATAGGGGCAGAGCTACATAAGCCCTTTGGAGAGAAAAATCACATTGATGTGTGTCCCAGATGGTGGATGTGGAACTATATAACTTGTTTGCCCATCTGGGTTTTAGTTTTTGGCTCCATGCCTTCTTTCTATGCCTCTATTTCTCCCTTTTGGAATCAAAATTTTTACTCTGTGCCATTATACATTGAATATATGTAACTTGCTATTGATCTTTACCTGGGAAAACATCCCAGAGTTAAAGTAGGTAAAACTATCTTATTAGCAACTTTTGTGATATTTATGCATAGAAACCTCCAAAGACTCCATTGAATGATTTGTTCATATAATATGATATACTAAATTGCCTGGGTAAAAGATATATGAAAAACTCAGTAGCCATTCTGTTTATAAACACCAATCAATTACAAAATGCAACAAGGAGTTTCCATTCACATTAATACTAAAAAATGTACCTGGAACAAATTTGGCAAGATATATGGAGAACCTATTTGAAGAAAGCTTTAAAATCCTTTCAGGTCTATAAAAAATGGAACTGAATAAATGAAAGACATACCCAGTAGTTACCTAGAAAAAACTCCATGCCATAAATATATTATTTCTTTCTAAAAATGTATGCATGAGTCTCTTTATCACATCATAACAGACATTAACCCAACACCATTTTCAAATGTCCTCTGTTTTTATTGTGTCTTAGAGGCTGGGAAAGCTCAACATCTCTTTTTTATCCTTTTTGGAAGTGAGCAGGTGATACTTTTCTGTGGATATCTAAACAATAGTTAGATAGGATGCCTGTGCTGTGGGCTTATGTTGCAGGCATGAGGAAAGGGTTCTGAGACTTGAGAGCCATTGGCTTAACATCTAAGGGCTGTTGAACAAGGCCAGCAGCCATCTTCCAGACTTGAGAGCAAAGGAAACAAACTTTGAGTACCACAAATGCTCTTCTGTTATGTTAAATACAAATTTTCCCAATTGAATTAATGCCAATAGGAGCTTTTTTAAACCAAATGCAAACCATAAAATTAACATATGAAAATAACATGTAAAAATTTTGAGGGAAATTTTGAAAAACAAGAAGTACTATTTCTACAAGTAGAACATAAAGCTATAGAAATTAACACTGTTAAGAGTATACAGACCTTTAATATGGTAAAAAAAGAGAAGTAATTAAAAAATTATAATACATGGAAATATGTACATGGAAATATGCTTAAGTACATGGAAATATGCTTCATTCATCATTTGAAAAAATAAAATTAATAAGATTGTAATTTTACCCATTAATTTATAAAAAATTATGATGTATGTATACACATCCTTAGGGGTAGAAGAATATATATATAAATTTGTTGTTTTTTGTTTGTTTGTTTGTTTTTTGGTGAGCATATAAAAATAGCACAGTATCTACAAGAGATAAATTTTGGCAATATTTACCAGGAGTAAAATTTAATTATTCAATTTCTAATATTTTCCTCAAATATATGCTTTCAACCCATAAAATAACATACACACAACTGTGAATATATATGCACATATGTACATATGTATACACACATACACACATATTTATAGTGAAACAAAGTGTCACAGATTGTTCAGAATGGCTTGGTTTTTCTCTGGGTTACCCAAGAGGCAGTAGATCTTCAGACTGGATTTGAACCCAAGAAGATCCAATTACAAACCAGTAGTTTTCTGGGAGAAAGGCAATACTCAGCACCCCCTCAAGTCAGCATTTATTCTAATGTAAGCTATTTGAGATGAAATGTTTCTGACTATTATGGCCACCTGAATTTTATGAGATTTTTCCAATATGATTGTTGAAAAGATTGAGGAAAAATCCATTTTGAAAGAAGGCTCCCAGACAAATATATAAATGAATATCTAAAAATTGAGGCATCAGAAATGAACACCGTTAAAATCATCTCTGCCTAAACATTCCTTAAAAAACATTCAGGTATCCTGGGACTACATATAGTTCAGTTTCAATACTTTTAAATAAAATAACATTTTTTGTATGTATATCTTTCTCTACTGAATATCACAAGTAGGAAAAGGCTATTTATATCTTATTTTCTGGAAAACTTTAATTTTTATTGTGTTTTGTTAAATGCCCCCCTCTTCTAAATTCTTCAAATTTCTTTCTTTCAGGATTGCCTTTACTATTTACTCATACAATGGCACATAGGCATGGATGGATGAAGAAATAAATACTATTTTCTAATCAACCATCTCTCAGCAGGAATGCGGCCATGACAACAGCGCTTGGAAGGAACAGTCTCCTTTATCAGCAAAGTAGCAGGACTTCTTTGGTCTTTATCCTAGAGGTATCATGTTTCAATTCCAAATTTCTCAGTTTTAAAATTGAAATCTGATTGTTTTGCTAGTTTTAAAATAAAGATCACCAAGGCACTATGAATGTGTATAGGAAAGTGTGTATGTCTGCCTATGTGATGGAGAGATCCAGGACTTCCTTTTAACAATAACAACATAAAACCACTGCTGGTTGAACACCGAACACTGTAAATGTTGACATAAATTATGATATTAATGTAATTTGCTAGAAATGACTTGGCAACAAGTTTGGGAGAAAGCACATTTTTAAGAAAAGCTAAGAATAAATATATCATTTTATACTCATCATTTTGGAATGTGTAGAAATTCAGAAAGTGAATAATTTATAGTCATCTTTCATATGAAGAAGTAGAACAAAAAATGGATTCTTTATATTCCTTAATATGAGAGAAATAAGATAAAAATAATGTAGCTATTCTCTTCAGAAATACTTGTGCATTTAAGAATAACTAATATATTTTCTATCCAGTAGAGAGCAGTCAAAGTCCATGATGCTGGATTTATTAATCCAGGTTTCAGAGTTACAGGCTCTAGACTGTTAATGCTGAACCATCTCATCAGGTCATAGCTGGGTAAGGATATGCTAGAAAATTGGCTCTGTGTACTGTCTTCTGTATGGTATTCCTGCTCATACCTGTAATTTATATTAAATGAGGTATTTATACATAAATTTATGTGAAAGCTTATTTGGACACAAAGGTATATGACCATCTTGTGTTCAATTACCATGCTTTAAGAAATCTGCAGAAATACAAACTATGGTATTAGATGGAGTTGTTAATATAGTGATGAATGCAAAGCATGGCAGCAGGAAAGTTTCACTTCCATGGAAAAGAATAGCCTAAATGCCACAAGATAGGCAAGACTTATAACTACCAGTAGCTAATGTGTGACATGGGAATGTTAGCAAAATACAATAATTGTTGACTGATAGAAAAATCAAGGAGAAATTAAATTAGGAATAACTAAGAGAATATCGTCTAAAAGAATATATATGAAGGCACCAAACTCCAAATTGCATCTTCATGATCTTTTTTCTTTGTTTTAAATGGCAACAATATTTGTACGTATATGTGTACTGTATGATATATATTTATATATGTATCGCTCTGTAAATCTTCATATCTATATATAGTATGATAATCAAGTCAGAATAAAAGCACTTCTATCTCCTCAAACAATAATAATTTTTTATGTACTGAGAACTTTAGTGCTTTTCTTTTTTTCATAGATTGTTATAGATAATAGCTACCTTACTATTCTATTACTCTATTATTCCCCCTTCTATTTTCACAAGATCCCCTAGTTTTTATTCCTGATTTCTTTCTTGCTTCTGCACATGAGAGAAAGCATTTGACCCTTGACTTTTTTGTGTCTGGCTTGTTTTAGTTAGTGTGATGTTTTCCAGTTCCATCCATTTACCACAAATGACATAACTTCATTATTTTTTATAGCTGAGTAGAGCTCCACTGTGACTATATTCTTTATCTATCCATCTGTTGATAGACAGGTAGGCTGGTTCCATAACTTGGCTTTTATGGATTGTGCTGTTATAACACTGGAATGCAGGTTTCACTATTGTGTGCTGATTTTAGCTCTTTTGTATAAATATGAAGAAATGGGATAGCTGAGTCAACTGGAGATTCCATTCCTAGTTTTGTGAGGAATCTCATATTGATTTCCACAGTGATTGTACTAATTTTCAGTCCCACCAACAGTGGATAAGTATTTCCTTTTCCCCTCATCCTCACCAGCATTTATCATTATATATATTCTTGATGCTGCTTGCCATTCTAATTGGGGTGAGCTGAAATACCAGTGTAGTTTTGATGTGAATTTTCCTGATTATTATGGATTTTGAATACAAGCTCACGTATTTATTGACCATTTTCATTTTTTGTTTTGAGAAATACTGTTTTATTTCATTTGCCTACTTATTCATTGTAGTTTTAATTTTAATTTTTCTGATAATTATTGATAATTGAGCATTTTTAAAATATATTTGTGGACCACTGATATGTTTAGAGAAATGTCTATACAGAGCTTTAATCAATTTTTGTATAGAATTATTTGGCATGCTGAGTTTGAGTTCCTTATGTATTCTATAAAATTAATTTCTCATCAGATATATAATTTACAAATATTTTCTCTCATTCTGTAGGTTCTTCCTTCACTGTTGATGGTTTCCTTTGCTGTGCATGAGCTTCTTAGTTTAATATGATCCCATTTGTATGTTTTTACTTTTACTGCCTGTGCTTTTGGAATTCTAGCCAAAAAATCATTGCCCATAGCAATGCCCTGAATTTTCCCCCCTATATTTTCCTATAGTAATTTCATGGTTTCAGGCCTTTCATTTAGGTTTTTGATCTATTTTATGTTGACTTTTGTGTACGGCAGGAGAAGGAATCTATTTTCATTTTTCTGCATGTGTGTATTCAGTTTTGCTTTCTTTTGTTCTTTCAAAGTGCCAGAGGAGATTAAAATATGGAAAGCTATTATTAGTTATACAACCAGAGGGCATATCTTCTTCTTCTTTCTTTTAAAGATATCTACGTTTTGATTCATATAGCATGGAATTTTTGAGGGCAGATCACTTCTTTTCTGGTGTAGCATGTTATCAGAAAATGCTGTGTACTGCACAAATGAGAAACTATGATTAGTATATAGAAATAGGGCAAATCTGGTCCTAAGAACCAGGATCAGAATCAGTGGCAAAAAAAAAAAAAAGGTATTTTGAGTGATTTTTAGCTCTTAATCTCTCTAGAAATCTCCATTAGCTCTTCAACCTACCACTTGACTTGGATAATGAATTTCCCTCTGATTTTTTTTTAAATATTATGCATATGTAGCATCAAAACAACTCAGCTAGCCACTCTTTTTATTCTGACCGCTTCTCTAAGCTTTTTCTAGAGGTAAATATGTATGAGGATAGAAGTGATGACAGAGTTCAATAGGCAAGACCATGTTCTGAAACTCAAATTGGAGATTAGATTTGGGTTTGGGGGAGATCACCCTATCTAAAAGGAGAACAAATACAAGGTTTTGATATGAGATAATTTATTTCTAGGCCAGGTGAGGGACCTGAGGAACTATTCTCAGATGAGGCCTGGAGCCAAAAGAAATTTCAAGGAAGCTAAGTTATAGGATTTGGTATATGAGAATATGTGCCACGATGAGGGGAAACTATGAAAAATGATTTCACATTTTCTGGTCTATAAAGGAAGTCATTTGTGGAAGAGAAAGGAAAATCCAACTATAAACATGTAGAGGTCTCACAGTGGTCTTCTCTTATTTTAGATGGATATTCTTTAGATAGTTTCAGATGTGGGTTGAAATTTATGTCAGAGATTATAGTTGGAGGCACATATTTAAATATAGTTGAAAGGTAACACTCTTTATCTTCTTTCTTACAACCATATTTCTAATTATTTGTTCCTTTCACAAACACAATGTGGGTTGGGATTTTTGCCATTACTTTTAGTTCAAACTATTGTAGCATCTTAACATTAATGATGTATCTCTTTCCTAAGACTTGTATACCTGGACAGGCATATGCCCGCAGATGATTCAAGGAGGCATAGGCTGTAGTATTCTTTCTGCCCCCAGAAGTTCTTTCAAAACCTCATGGCAAGTTTGACTAGTTCTAGGAATTTGAGGGCAAAATACCTGGAAAAAAGAAAGAAAGGAAAAAAACCATATCAAAATAAATATTTTTTTGTACATTGTATGTACAAAAAAAGCAACCACATAAATAAAGTGTTTTTATGATTTTTTTAAAAGGAATGTATGCTGTCATCCAGAATATATTTAATATTTTCTGGGAGTCTATATATAAATGGTAAAAACCATTTGTTTATTTTTTTCCAGAAAATATTTGATGACCTTTATTTTGATCTCTAGGAAAAGAATGGTAGGGAAATCATGGAAAAAATAGATAAAAATCCAAATATACAGCAAACTACATACTAACCAATAAATTTAAGGTGATTTTTAGGTAGAGTTATGAGTACGGAACATAACATGTAAGGTGGAGTAACATAGTAGAGGGTTTCAGGATGTTGGGTTTGAGTTGGAAGGGGTAGTCAATAAATGAGTGAATTTAAATTGAGAGCTGAAAGACAAGAATGCACTAGCAATGTGAGGACATGGGGTCAGCATTCCAGGGACAGAGAAAAGAAAGTGCTAAGACTCCGAGGTAGAGACAAATTTGGCAATTCAAGGAACATAAAGAAGGACAATGTGGCTAAAGTTTAGAAGGAGGAAGAAAAAGGACAGAGATGTGGTTGGAGAAGTAGCTGGAGAAAAGTCAGATAGGATCTGTGGGCTATGAAAACCGTGATTATATTCCCAATGCAGTGGGAATTTATGTAGAAGAGTAAGAATTATGGTAATTCTCATTAATTACCCTTTTAGCAATAATTTTGTTTTCAGCATGCATGAATCTATGTTTCCATTTGAAAAAGTTAAACAGCTTTTATGTTCTAGGATTTTTGTGTTAGAATATCCTAACATATGGTCAAAAATATATACACTCTAGTGTATTAATAGTATGTAAAAAATATAATAGGTTCACATTGTTCCTCATAGTCAATACAAGCTTGTGCTTCATTGCATGTTTTGTTGACCTAGTGAGACTGTGTGGGAGATTGTTCACCTTTGCCAGGAGAGCCGTAACATAAAGACAGAGACAGGTCAAGATAAACATGCTTTCATTGAGTGATGTGTTCTTCACTAATCTCTCTCACACATCCAAAATCATAAAATGGGTGTTTTAAAAACTATGACCTGCACCCAAATGTGAATTAAAATATGCTTTTTAAAACTGGCACTGGAAACCTGTAGGACTATTTTAAGTGTTGGGAAAATTGTTCAGTATTTTCATTTGATTTCCCTTCAGTTAAATGGACTCTAAAATGATTTCCACAAATGATTTGGCAAGGCCTTCTATTTAACAATTAAAAACATTCTTCCCATAGCAAAACAGTTTTTCCTTCTATGTTGGATTGGAGCTGACATCTTCCCATGTGAATTTTGGGACTAATGCTTTTCCATTCAAAAAACAAACTGTGCTGAGACTGTGTTCTGTTTGAAAGCATAGAGGATTTTGCATGTTTGGGGCTATGATGGGGGCATATGGGGTTCTTGATTCTTGAAGGTTCTACACCAAAGCCTCTTTGAAGGGAAGGTGTTTGAGTGGGAAAACTGATCTTCTCAGAGACAGGAAATTATGCGGCTCAAATCCCAGGAGCTGTGTTTCTGGAGGTTCCCTGCTTGAATCTGAGATGAAAGGGTTAAAAGAAAAAATGACTATGTTTTAGCATCTTACTCTATTCCCAGAAATGAACTCTAAATGGAACTCTGACCACTGAGAGTACAATTAGTCAAGAAATACATTGTAAGTAATGCTTCTTAAACTTGATCTTCTAAATTAGTTTTGTTTTATATATATTTGTACATGTATATCTTCATACATATGCATATGTATAGTCAATTCCTGTTATTTGTGATAGTTATATTCTATAAAATTGCCAGAAACACTGGATTAGTGAATGTTGAACCATTGTGCTGGGGAGGTTCTAACGGGTTTCTGATTAAGACGTGTTCATCAAATGATCAATACCGGACCTTGTTTTACATGCTTTTCTGTTTAGATAGCATATTTAATATTTATTAGTGATTCATTATTACTGAATTCAGAGCCAGCAGCATTAAATTCATGATTGAATGAAACATGTCTGGCACATGTAGTTCTCTCTAAAGTACTTCACAGCCTTCTTGCCCCTAGGAACTGTACCTAGCACTTCAGAACTATTTTTGGAGCCTATTTTAAAAAGCAGAATCACCAAAAAGAGTCCTCAAATGAACAAAAAATGTGGCACTAAAAAGACCATGATAAAGGACACTTATTTACACCAAGAGGGCTAAAACGAGAAGGCAAAGCATGGTATTGTTCAACATTTGCTGGAAACACACCTGTAGGGAGAGACAAATTTTTGACTTGCACATGTCTGTAAATGATGGTGAAAGTCCTCCTCATGTTGCTTTTCCAGTTAAATTATATATTAGGGAGTAGGTAAATTCACAAATACTGATTCTAGGAGTAGTGAGGATAGATTATGTATACAAATACATATACATACAGATATAAGTTTCACTATTGTATTCAGTTCTAGCAGGAAAAAATACTCATTTTTTGATTTCTCTGAATTATTTTCTAAGAGTAATATAATGAGAAAGATTGTTGTAAAAGTATATTTTGAATACTTTTTTTAATTTTTTGCTTTGAAACTGACATTTTATTCTTTATTATCAAAGTGAAAAGCATCAAATGATCTATGGAAGAATAGCCAGAAAGTGTCAGTTTCCATCTGCTAATGTACAAAGCAAGCCAGCCTTTTTTCCCCCTTGATAACCTGGGAGAGTAATTCAGAAATATATCAAGTAGATTTTCCAGCAGAAAATGGGAACATATTGATTTTCAATCCCACTCATATAATTGAAATATAACACCATTGAAGACAGCTTGTTTTTTAACTTAGTGGTTATTTTCCCTCTTAAAATACGAATATGATTTCATTCTCTATAAATCAATAAAAACTTGAATTTTTTTTTAAAAAAATGATTTTTATAAAGGAAATTACATCATAATAGTAGTCTTCAGATAAATAAGAACTACCCATTCCCTAATGTCAGCATATAAGCCACAAATTGAATATCAAGATCTTAAAATGTTATTTTCATTTAATTTAAGTTATGGAAAAAGTTCAGAATGATCCAACACCCCCCACAAAAAATAATAATAATAAAAATAAACCCAGAAAATGATATGCTTAATTATGTTTTATCAGTACAACTCATGAGAAAATTCTTAGGTAGAAATACGTTGGTAGAAACGTGATTTTTGACTTGAATATTTGTAAATTAACATCAACAAAAGAGCATAATGGCAAAATACAGATCATGTTACCTGGGAATGGCTGTAACCTTGTGGGACCACCTGAGTAGTACCAGCACCTGAAGCATGGTGGGCATGCTGAAAAGAAAGCTGGGTTGACTGTCGGGGTCCTGGATTCCAGGCCCACTGTGCTGCTGATGAGTCATATATATTTAGATTAAACATGTTGCTCTCAGGTTTGGGGCACTTGGTTTGAAGACTCAAAAATAAAATGTGAAATTCAGGTAAGATGATTTTTAATCTTTCTCAGCCCTAACATTTTCTGAGGCTCCAGCACAAAACACCTATACTAGGCATCCATTTATTTGAATTTCAGAATATTTCACAAGAGTTGATTGTGAGCAGAAAAGACTAACAGGGTAATCCTAAAACAAACAACTATTACTGTGACAACCATATAATTATCACAGTATGGAGTATTTTGAGAATAAAAGGGGATCCTAAAATAATTAAACATATAAAAGCTTTATATTAATTGACAAATTGTGTTATATTGGTGAACCTATATAGTAATTCTTTAAAAAATTGTGCTGAAAACAAATTTTTAAATAATATTTATGCATGAAGGCAATGCAAAATAATTTTCATATAGCTTATCTTAATTTTAAAAATAACAAAGTAGAAAATTTATTCTTGGTCCATATTGAAGAACTTGAATCATTTTTAAAAAATCATATTCCTCTTTAACACTGTGTCACTGGTATTTTTCCAAAGAATATATTTCTTATTGCAGTATGGCATTATTAGTATTAGTTTTCCATGAAATTATGTTCAGTATTCTTTTTCTAAAAATATTTGACTCTGCTCTAGATAGTCTTAACGGAGAAAATATTTTCTCTGTAGATGTTGGTTACCTGGAAAGTTCAGGGCACATTCTTGCTAATTAGAAAACACTTTCATTTGTAATTTTTAAAACTAAAATTTGAAAATAGTCCAGTCCAAATATTTTCATTGGTACTGATTTTTTAAATTTTGAATGTTTACTGAGCAACTTTGACAAATATTCTTATAAGAAAAATAAATTGGTTATTATTTATATTCCTATTAACTTTTGCCAAATTTAGATGCTACAAAATTATAAAAGTATACATGTGTCCAGTTGAATATGGAAATTGTATTTTAATGACTCCTCTTTCGTGCCAAGATACTTCAAAGAGAACTATAAAATTTCAGATTTTTGTGAACTTTGAGTTGTCATGATATATTTGCTGCAGTTCGTCCAGTGTTTTTGTAGGAATAAATGTTGATGTCTTCCCCACTGAAAACTCAATTCTCAACAAATTCAGTAGATTGAAAGCTTTACCTGCTATATTTTAGCACTACTCTATAATTTGATTAAATTGATGCATAATAATAAATAATTTGATTAAAGATTTTCAACTAATTTTGAAAACAATGTATTAGAATATAAAGGACTCATTTATAAGATATTTCATCTGAGATATAGGATAATTATGCTGATTTCCAAGATAATTCTTCAAAGTTACAAACATTTTAAAGCCTGATTGATGAAAAGTAACATTGAGTGGAAGTGATTCTTTGCCACTCTGAAGAAATTATTTTAAATTCATCAACTGTTTTGTCACAAAAATTTGAGGCACACTCTTTGAAAATATACTAAAAACTGTAAATTTTGACAACTGGAACTTCTATTTAGATAGGCTATTTCAACTTGTTTGAGCACAATTGTGAATTATGTGTGTACTGCAATTAACTCCAAGTATATTTCTTCCATTTTTACAAAAGAGTATTCTTCACCAAAAGTGTCCACAAAGTTACCTATTTTCAATGGAACTGGTGGCTTCTATCTATTCTGTCAAGTCCACTGGTCATCCTCTGTCCTCCTCCTGCTTGAGTGTTCAAGTGTTTGAACACAACTGAGCAACCTGTCCACTTTCACCTCTTACTACCTGTGCAAATTATGAAAACCTTATATTCTTCAGCATGTTCATTTGCAAAATAAAGACAATACTAATTTTTTGTTCAGATGTTGTGAGAATTAAAGAGGATAACCACACTAATATTCTTTCAGAAATGATTTTGCTTATACTCTTGCCTCTCTAAAATCTATTTTATGAAAAGTAGAAGGCATATGTTGTTTTAAAAGTGTGTATCATGTCAGAACCACACTCCATCCCTCATTGCGTCATTTACTTGCCCCCAAAATGAAATATCTGGCCCCTTTTCAGACTGTGGTCTCCTTCATTCATTATGCTCCCATCACACTGATCTTTTTCTGCTAGGAATGTTTGCATTTTTTTCTGTATAACACACTTCTCCAAAATTTAGGGATTTAAAACAAAAATTTATGTTTGTAAGTTGGGATTTCCAGTAGAGCTTGGCTGAATGCTCCTTTTGTTGTATATGGCATATTCAAATGGCCACTGCACTGGGGGCTCCAAAGTACCTTTTATGTTCAGGTCCCCCAGTGGATTGGCAGAAGGGCTGTAGTCACTGGGGCTTCTCTTTACTTGCCTCTCCCATATTCTCAGCCCTCTTCTTATGGTCTCTCCAGAAGGAGTAATGAAGGTTACATGTTAGAAAACCAAGCAGAGACTGCCAGTCCTCTGAGAGATTAACCTGGAACGGGCCCAGCCTCACCTGTAATATACTTTATTGGTCAAAGCAGTTGCAAGCCCATTTAGACTAAAGGGGAGGGTAAACAGATATCACCTCACAATGGGAATAAGGTCTCACAATTTGCCACCTTCTTTAATTTACTATAGAAGTATTCCAAGATCATTCCTGCTAAGTACCTTTCAGACTTGTCCCTGCCTCCAGTACTCATGACCCCAAATCTTTCCGTGGCTGAATTCTCCAAATCTTAGCTCAATAATCACCTCCTCATTACAGAAATTTTTTTTCTAACTTCCATGTCTAACTGTACTTCCCCTCAACATTACATGTAATACATAATCTGTTTTCTTTTCTTCTGAAAATACCTTATGATCTGCTGCCTTCCACTGGAACGTCAAACTCGTAAGAGCAGAAACTCTGTATTGCCAACCCTGTGCTTCTAGAGCACAGAATTGTGCTTGATAGAATTTGTTCTGTAAAAATTTTCTGAGTGAATAAATTATTTATGAATATGTAATCTGTCTATAGAAACAAAGAAATGTATAATTATCTTAAATACAGTTTTGTTATAGTGTATGCAAATTTTCTGAGTATAAGATGCTTATATATACATATATACCCATATTATATATGGCATTCTTTTTATTTAAATCTATTTCCTATTGATTAAAGATAAAATGGACATAATAGGTGGGAAGGTAATATTTTTACAGTTATATAATGGTACATTTTTCTCTATTAACATATTGACATGAGATGGCTAGGATTGTGGCTCAGTGGTAGAGTGCTTGCTTGGCACTTGTGAGGCAGTGGGTTTTATCCTCAGCACCACATAAAAATAAATAATAAAATAAATTTATTAAAAAATATTGACAGGAATTTATTTGGATGACACTTGTGTCCAAAATTACTTCTTGCTTGGAAGGAAAGGAAGAGCTTTTGGGAAAATTATACAAATTTTAAGTGTCTTTTCAGAAGTAATGCTATAAATTTTAAAGTGTCTTAAAATTAATGTTACCTATACATACTGGTTTTCAAATTTTTCCTTGCTGTGTTAAAGAATACTTACTAGTATCAGGGAAAAAAACTAAGTTATTTAGTACAATAAGTAGTTCTAAAAAAGCAGTATGTACTAAATAAAAGACATGGGAAACGTGGCTTCATGTTTCTTCAATATTAACAAGCATCTGATGTTTTTGAGAAAATAAATTTAGATTTTACAGAAACAATAAAATGCCAGGAAGATGTTTTGAATTGCTTATTTTGTTATGCATTTGATTTCACCTTCCTTTTTTACACCCAACACATTCAAGATTTTCTAAACAACCAAGTAATAACTTTAAGTTTATAAATAGGAATGTATTCAAGACCAAAGACTAGGGAGCAGAGGATAAATCATCTTTTATTTTATAATATAGCCAAAGCTGTGGCAAATCACTAAGCTTTTGTTAAAGAAATGAACTTGGGTTGTTTTTTTTTTTTTTTTTATGATTCCTCTAGAGGCTATTACAGCTCTTATTCAACACTTATTCAATTTAAATGCTAATAATACACTGCCTTGCAAATGAGACTCTTATACTTAGTTCAACTTACTAGATATTAATTTAGTTGAATAATTATTTACTACATCATTTTGTTCACAGTGTTTTCTTTCACAGGTTTATGCTGGCTTATTAAAGTGAGATACTGAACCAGCCTTGATTGGAATTATATGCACAATTACATTAATGTATTTGAAGCTTTAATTAACTCTTACCCTCCAATTTTGTGAATTTTTCTGATTCATATCATTTTTGTTTTGACCTTCTCATTCAGCTCTTTTTCTTCCTTTATCTCCCCTTTTTACTTCGTTGATAACTTGTCTTTTTGAGTAAGTTATCTTGATGTTTAACTTTAGAGTTAACATTAAACCTTCCATTTTTGGTGATTTGGTCAGACAGATTTGAAATATGACATAAAACATTCCCCAAAAAGAGATGAGCTCATTAGTGTCATTCAAGTACATGCTAGACATATAGTCAGGCAACAGTTTCTTTTGGCTTAATGAGAAAAACAACCTGGCACTTGGTTTTAAGTAAAGTAAAATTTGCAGGATAACATCTCCATAAATGCTGTACTAGTTGGCTGCGGAAAATATAACGTGTGTTAAAACATTTCTGTTTTTAGATCCAGGTTAGCAAAATGTTTTTGCAGTTAGACATAAATGGGCTCCATTTTTCTATAATTAATTTGCTTGCACATTATAAAATTATTGAAACTAATAGTCATTTCTAGTGAAATCATAAATTTAATAGAAAGTGTGACCACAATGGTGCAAAATTCTTATTGCCTGGGAAAGAGGAAAGGAAGAACTAATATTTTGAGCACATACTATGAACAAACACTGAGATAAATAATTTCTAACACATCAATAATATTATTTTATTTACTACAACATTGGAATTAGCAAGCAGTTCATAGTTCACATAAAGAAATGTCAAGTAACTTGCCTAAACCCCAGAAGTGGGAATTAGCCAAGGGAAATCTTAAGCTTTAGTCTCCTCAGTTCTGAAGTTGGGGAATTTTCTTATAAAACCAGATACTTCCTATTTACTTTATATATGATGCACTCTTTTATTATATTGTGCATGATTGTTCATGCAATTACTTATCATGGATTATATCAGAAATTCAGGTGAGTTTCATGTAAGAAAAAATTATAAATTTTTTTAAAGAGAAGAGAGAATTTTTTAATATTTAATTTTCAGTTTTCGGTGGACACAACATCTTTATTTTTTATTTTATGTGGTGCTGAGGATTGAACCTGGCGCCCCATGCATGCCAGGCAAGCACGTTACCACTTGAGCCACATCCCCAGCCCATGAATTTTTTAATGCAGGTATGATAGTATTCTTCAAAGTTGTTTCTATAGTGCTCAGAAATTAAGGGCAATTTTACAATGGTACCGAAAAAACTGTAAAAATGATACTAAATTGCAGAGAAACAATTATCAATTTGCATGTTGTAGTATTGTACAGAGAACCTGAAATTAGTTTTTAAGCTGAAGGAAACTATTTCTCTTAATATAGAAAATAACATAGCTCAGGTCTAAGTAGCATTTGCTAAATCATGAGCTTAGGCAAGATGATTTAAGAAAAGTGTAGAATTCTGCAATGGCTGAGAACAGATCACTTACAAAAAAAGATTCTTCTAGCTAAAGCTGAGTTCTTCTAAGTGCTGGGTCAGCCAGGTCTTGGACAGACTTTTCTGCTCTTGAGTTAATTGATATGAGGTAATTGATTTCCTAGCCAGAAGCCAAGATTATTTCCAAGATAGAATAAAGGCTTATGGTCTCTTTCAAACTAATTTAAATCAGGGTTATAACTTTCCAGTGCACTAAAGATTGCAAGCTTTGTGTTTTTAAGCTAGGTCTGTAACTATCCATATATATATATAACTAAAATACTCACATCTTTCCTGTATTTCAGTATCATCATCTCTAAAACACTACATTTCTTTAAGCAACATCTTTCTGATCTTTAAAATTATTGAATGTAAAATTGCTGAGGAAGCCATTTGGGATAATTGCATAAAAATGAAAAATAGGGAGGAGAAGAGGAGAGAGGGGGAGGAGAGAAGGGGAGAATGTAACAGGTATGTGTCAAGAGAGATTTAAATATGAAACTAGGGATTTTTCTATCAAAACAAGGATTTCCATATTGCACAAAAAATATTATCTTTCTATGAATTTAGAATATTTTGCTGTTTTTAGCAGCCATCATCAGAATACAAATTAATTGGATTACATGGCTTAAAATTCATTAAAAATATTGGGAGCAGGTGGCAGGGAATGTGGAATTCTGTTATAGGAGTAGTACCTGGTATTAATCAAAACCCTGATTTTTTTTCAACTCAACTTCACAGACAAGTCCTGAATAATTCTCTTTATTCTCTAGGTTAGATTGAACCCTGACCCAGAGAGTTGCCCTAATCCAATTGGGATAAGATATAAATGCAACCTGGGCTTTGAAGGGCACTCTGTAAGCACAAAGGCATGTTGTGTTTGAAGCATCAGGACCAGAAATTACTTGAATCTGATTTTCAGGTGTACAAGAGGCCAATGTAATATGAGGATTACAAGAAATGGAAAATGTGAGATGTGCTGCAGAATCTTGGATGGACTTGAGCATGTGATGGATGTATGGAGAAGAGCAGCCAAGGAGCTGTTAAGTGAGGACTGGAGCCACAGCCCAAATCTTGGCAGTCAAGGGAAAACATCAGCAGATTTGGAAAAGATTAAACAAATCACAATAAAAAGGTAACTATGGGATGAGATTTCACTGATAACCAGTGATAAGCTGGATTACACAGGTTCTGAAGATCTAAAGAATATAAAGGAAAATATCAGAAAATCTGTTATTTAAATATAATATAAATAATAAATTTGTCTTTTAAAATTATAATTTTCTATTTAGAAGAGACTTCACCATTTCCCTACTAAGAATCATTTTTCTTGGTTCATGCTTGTCTACTAAAATAAAATGAACTCTTTCATAAGCAACTATAAGCCTTCTAGGTATACTCTGTTTAACTACTACTCCACTCACTCTCTCTCTCTCTCTCTTTTTTTTTTAGAGAGAAAGAGAGAGATTGATTTTTAATATTTATTTTTTTTTTTAGTTTTTGGCAGACACAACATCTTTGTATGTGGTGCTGAGGATCGAACCCGGGCCGCATGCATGCCAGGCGAGCGCGCTACCGCTTTAGCCACATCCCCAGCCCCTCCACCCACTCTTCATCATCTTCCACAATATTTTCTGTAAAAAACCTGCCTTTGTCAATCACCTCCCTGCCCTCCCTTGCTTACAGAATTTCCTTTATTTTAATCTTGCTTTATTTTTGTCTAAATACTACTCCCTACTTGAGATTTCTTACATAAACTCTTCCTTGATTCTTCCAAAAGAAATCACCTTACCTCTTTTGTTCAGCTGCAAGACTATAGTTTCTGATTGTAGCAGCTTAGGAGTAATCTCCATACATTTCCTACTGACAGAATTGTACAGCTGTCAGTTTCTCCAAATGGCCTATATTTTGCTTAAAACATAAATTGACTTGTTTATCTCTGCGTCCTCAAATGCTTAACAAGCATGTCTCTCTAATTCTGCTTCAGTTGATGTGGAAGGCTTTTGGTTTAGGAGATGACAATTTAAATTAAAAGAACAAGAGCCTATGGTTACTATTGTGGCTTTGATTTGTCATGCTGTAATCTCAGCATGTGGTAAAGTAGTAAGCATGCATGGTGATATCAATGTTTCCAAAACCTTAGAAGACAGAATGAGGCATATGTGTAATTTGAAAAAATTATCTCAGCCTTTTTCTTGATATTTTCTTTAATAAAAATGGTCATTCTAAACATCAAAAGAGCTGAAAATACAGGTTGACAGTGTTATACCTGTGTCCATTTCTACCTTGACCATGAATTTTGAAAAGATATTAATCTTTTCAAGATTCAATTTCCTGAGCTATTGATTAAAGGTGTTACAGCTCAGTTTTACACTCCCATGATTCTATTGCATTCAAACTAATATAAATAGTAATTTAAAATTTATATTCATCTTCTTGGTTTGTATGTTGTATATGTATTCACGTTTAACAGACATCCCTGTTCAAAGGGGCTTGGTGAGGAAGAGTCATGGCCTAGACACTGGAGGCTGACAGTCAGCACCACTTAATAATCAAAGAACAAAGATCATCCCTCAGCCCTCAAAGCACTGACTAAAATGATGTTTGAGGTACCCAAGGTGGGTGAGGGAAAATGCTTCTGGCTGGCATTTAGAGAAGCCTAGTTGTTCCATATCTTAGCTCAGGCTGCAGTAACAAATACCATCAAATGCGTGGCCTAAATGACAGATATTTACTTATCACAGTTCTAGAGGCCAGGAGTCCAAGATCAAGGTTCAAGTGAGTTAGGTTCCTGGTAGAGCCTCTCCTCTTGACATGGCTTCCCTCTTGTTGTATCCTCACAGGGAGAGGGCACATTCAAGACCTCATCTAAACCTAGTTTATTAATCAGCTTTGTGTGCTATGACTAAAATACAGAAAAAAACAACTTAAAGGAAGAAAAGTTTATTTTGGCTCATGATTTCAGAGGTCATGGTCAGCGAGTTCCACTGCTCTGGGCCTAAGGCAAGGAAGAACATCATGGCAGAAGGGCATGCAACAAACAAACAAAACAAATACTCTCTGCTCATGGCAGCCAGGAAGGAGGCAAATACACAGTGACCTCTTTCTTCCAGCTATACCCCGCCTGCCTGGTTATCACCCAATAGTCCATTTACATCAATAATCCATCAAATGGATTATTTCACTGATGAGGTTACAGCCTTCCCAACCCTATCATTTCCTAAAAACCTCACTTCTAGACCTTGCTTCATTGAAGACGGTGCTTTTGATACATGAACTTTTGGGGGGAACTTTCCATATCCAAATCATAAAACCCAATGACTTCCCAGAGGCCCCATTCCCAAGTTATACTGAGTTACCATTACATTGAGGGTAAGGGCTTCAACATATGAATCTGGGAAAAAGCACAAACATTCCATCATAATATTCCATGATTACTTCCTTCAGATGAATGTAATAATCCTAGACTATAATTAAGACAAATAAAAGCCAAGCCACTGAAGATGTTTCCTGGGAAGTGTAGAGCTGCTATGTCTGTCACACAGACACAGTGAAGATGGCTAAAGAAGGTACATTCTTTACTGGGCCAGTCCCTAACTATACTGGAGTTGGTTGCTTGAGGACAGGAACCAGTGAATCAACAGACCAGGTAGGAACATGAAGGCAAACTGTGATCCTAAAATTCCCTATTCACCTTCTCCACTTGAACCAGAAAGGAACAAGAAGAAAGTGGCTCATGCCTTAAACAGGTGTGCAGCATCAGCAAAAAAAACAAAAACAAACAAAAACCCCTTATTTTATTAATTTTTTAATCTACTCATTGGACTTTTCCCCTGGCTTCATTAATTTTTTGTTAGTGTTTAGAGAAAATTAATGATAAAACACCATAAAGATGATTTTAAAGATGCTTCCAGCTTTAATTTTCTTCATTTTCAAAATACAAATATAACAATAGGAGTGAAAATAGAACAGGTAGGCTTCTGTTAACATAATTAAATTTACTACAGCTCTGAAATTTGTCTTTAGGAAAGGGAAGATTAATGAAAGGTGAAGTTAAAGTCAGGCTGTGTACAAAAGAGGAATCCTTTATAAATTTCATTCTTATAGCTTATAGTACTTTATTTTTATATTCAGCAATATATTTGTATTTAGAATATGAATTTTAAAAGGCTATTTTTTCAAAAAAGAAAATCTCTGATTTATGTCTTTGGAACATGAAAGACAACTCTGGAGGAGAAAAGCCTGAATGATATACCTTGCTTATGGTGTGGGTGCTCCTAAAACTTAAGAAAAATAATCAGACTTCTAGGAGATTAAAGACTTAAGAAATACCCACTTCCCCCCATAACAATATAATGTCATTGTTTTTATTCTTGGTCCCAGGTTTAACTTGATTTATGATTTACCATTTGTTAAAGACTTTGGATGTCCTGCCTGGACTCCCAGAAGTTGTTTCCATTTTTCTATAGTCAGCATGTAAAGTGTTATTTAAAGCCTATATTTTGCTGTTAAATATTACCCAGTGGTTTCTGTTCTACTAAGGTCAAATTTCAACCCAACTCCTTAGACTTCCAGACCTGGAAACCTTTTAGCAAGCTCTATTTCTGTTTCCTCCTCCTGAAAAAGTTGTCTCTGCAGACAGAGGTTTGGCATCTGTCTACCTTCCTCACATATTATATATTACTTATGGAACCTCTGGAAACCTGAAGTGCCTGGTAGATGGAAAGCAAGGGATGGATGAGAATCCCTGCATGTCTGCACTGGATATTTAATGTTTCTCTGTTCATGAAGTGAAAATGTAGAAATGGAGGCTTGAAATCAGATATTTTAAAAGGGGTTAATATAATGCATTTTAAATGTTCAGTGAATTCATTGCTGAACTTCAGAATCAACTTTGAAACTTGTTCTATGGTGCATTTCAATGTATGTTTTGGAATGATCAGATTTATTTTCTGGTGATCCTAATTCTTTTTTCTAGGTATGATATGATCCTTTATTTTCAGTCACATTAGGTCAAAATTCAGTTTATTATTGCTTATGTTGGCCATGTCCACTTCAGTGTGTGATTATATCATGTTCTGTGTACTGCATTGCTGACATGGTTTGGTAACCTGAGGGTAGGCACTGGAAAAACCAATCATGTCTGTAATTGAAAGAAATATTAAAAAATATTTCAAAGGTTATATGCAGTTTAAAAAAGTACAATACTATTTTAATGCTTCCTATTTTCAATAAGCTTTGCTATATTTACATTTTATTTATCTTCGGAATACTCTACATGAAAAAATAACTTAATGTTGCTATGAGTCTTATTTTAGGGGAAAGGAAAAATTTACAGATAAGTAATTCTGTTTTTCTGTTTCCTTTTTCTCCAGGCCACTACCTACTCAAGTATAGGTAATACTGAAATCTCCACCTCTTTTTCTGATTTATTATGATTATTTACACTGTTACAGTAGAAACATGGTTAGTAAAACGACTAAATAAAAAACATTTCTGGCTTAATTTTCACATGTATAAAAATAATACCAGTGGATTGTGTGAATATGTGTACCATTTTGTAATAATCTTAAACTGTAATTTATACCCAATTTTAGTACTGTTTTCTTATTTTTCTCTTGTTTCAATTGTGCCAATTCAAGCTTGTGTGAATTACTGTAAACCTTATTTGGGGTCACTCAGATTTGCTGTTTTCAAATTTATGTATTCCAACTATTTTGTTTTAGATTTGTTTATTCAGTTATCTTTATTATATCTTCTTCCTTTCCTCATATTTGTTCTATAGCTCCCTGCATTTTTCTTAATAACAACAACAACAATATGGGTATGGGTTTGATTCTGAGAAAAACTTTGACCCTATATCCCTTTTATATATAAAGCTTTTAAGTTTTTTTTTTCTAAATAACCTAAAACTGCAGCATTACTTCTTATTTCTTCCAAAACTCCTTTGGATAAATTTATTTTTATTTTTGAAAATTTATTTTGTTAGTACTTCATAGTTCATTGTACTTTTTAAAAAATTGTTCTCTATACAGTCATTCCATTTTTACTGATATTTCTTGTATTTCTGAATTTTTTCCCCAATTTTAATACTATGTTGTAAGCAAATTAATAGATTTTATGTGTAACACTATTTTGAAAACTTCATCCTTCTTTTTCTTTTTTTTTATTAGCTACACATGACATTACAATGATCTTGGCAATTCATACATTTGAATCAATTGGGGTATAATTTCTCATTTTTCTGATCATCCTTATTTTTCTAAATTATTATTATTAGCTATTCTTCTTGAGGTTATTTTGTTCATTGTATATTTTTTTCCTGGTTAGCCTCATTTTCAAACAACTTACTTTACATGTGGCTATTTTTTTATTAATTTTATTTTTTAAATATATGACAGGGGAATGTATTATTCTTATTACACATATAGAGCACAATATTTTCATATCTCTCTTTGTATATTAAGTATGTTCACACCATTTCATGTCTTCATACATGTACCTTGGATAATGATATCTATCACATTCCACTATCATTTCTAAACCCCTGCCTCTCTCTTCCCCTCCCACCCCTCTGCTCTATCTAGAGTTCCTCTATTCCTCAAAAAAAAAACCCAAATGCCTAATGTTTTCTCTGATATAAGGTGACTGACCCATAATGGGAGAGGGAGGGGGAGCATAGAAGGAATAAATGTGGCTATTTTAAAAACCTTATTTTTAGATTTTGTTTTGTTTTTGATTTTGTTTTGTTCTGGTGGATTCAAGGAAAGAGTCTTTGTCTTTTGGTAGAAAAATTAAAACGTTTGTTCATGATGTGCTAACAGATTTATTGGTTTTATTTTATTTTTTAAATTACAAATAATAATTGCATATATTTATGAGGTGCAATGTGATGTTTCACTACTTGCAGATCTTTGAGGAATATTTTCAGCATGTGTCCATTGATAGAATATTTCCTTAATTCTTACATATCTGATGTTTCTCTTTTGCTTTAGAAATGAAAAATGGAATTTCTTAGTAAAAAGAAAAAAAGATTATTCATTAATAAAATTTTCCACTGAAAACTCTAGTCTTTGGTATATCAATTTCAATTTTTATGAAATAAAGAAAAAACATGAAGCAGGCTTTATTTCTTAAAAAATTTAATTATTTTTACTGGCTCATAAAAAATATAAAAATTATACATATTAGTGGGGTACTATTTAATATGTTGATAAAGATATGCATTATATAATGTTTAGATCAGATTTAAAAATATCTGTCACCTTAAACATTATTTTTTTTATGGGGAAAACATTCAAAATCTCTTCCAGCTTTTTGAAATATATGGAATATTACTATTATCTATAGTCACCATATAATGTAGTCGTACACCAGAACTTCTTGACTCTAACTGAAACTTCATATCCATTGATTAACCCTTCCCTGCACCTTTCTCTACCCTATTCTTCCTGGCCTATGCTAAATACCACTCTCCTCTCAACTTCAAGGAGATCAATGTTTTTAGATTCTAAATACGAGTGAGACAATGTGGTGCTTCTCTTTCTGTGCCAGGGTTATTTCAATTAACATAATGATCTCCAGTTTCATCCATGTTGTCACAAATGTCAGGATTTTATTCTTTTACATAGCAAAATGGTGCTCTACACACAATACATACTGTATGTATTTACATATAGTATATACTGTATTTTCTTTATCATTATTATTGTTATAAGTACATATTAATTGTACAAATCAATGGGTTTCATTGTGATATTTCTATACATGTATATAGCATGCCTTGATTATATTCACACTTCATTCTACCTTCTATTTTCTTCCCCTCTCCCTCAAGATCCCTTGCCAATCCTAATAGTCTCTTACTTTGGGGTCACCCTTTTTCTATTTTTTAATGACCACATTCCACAACAAAATGAAGAGACAATCTATAAAATGGAAGAAAATATTTGCAAAATATATGCAGCTAAGAAGCTAGTACCCAGATTTTATAGGAAACTGAAGATAGTTATCTTTCTATGTTTGGATGATTGTGATTAACAGGCTGTCCTCCAGTTGCATCCATTTTCCTGCAGATGACATGATTTCATTCTTCTTTATAGTTGAATAATATTCTAGTGTGCTTGTGTACATGTGTGTGTGTTTTTTATCCATTTATCCATTGACATACCTAGGCTGATTTCCCATCTTTGCTATTGTGAGTAATGCTACAATAAACATGGAGATGAAAGTATCACTTTTGTATTCTGACTTTGATTTCTTCAGCCATATACCTGGGAGTAGCATGGCTGAACCATATGGTTACTCTATTTTTTGATTTTTTGAGGAATATCCTTACTGTTTTCCATAATGCATGTACTAATTTTCATTTCCAAAAATAGTGTTAAAGGTATCCTTTTCACTATACATTTACTGCACTTCTATCTTATTCTTTTTGATATATTTTTTTATCTTTTAGATACCAGCTACTTTAAGTGGAATGAAGTTACCTCTTATTGTAGATTTGATCTTCATTTCCCTAATAATTAGTGATGTTTTTCATATATCTCTTGGCCATTTATAGAGATGTCTTTTAGATATGTCTTTTGAGAGATGTCTGTTAGATATGTTGCTCATTTTTAAATCAGGATTTTTTTCCTACTGATTTTTTTAGTTTCCTATAAAATCTAGGTAAAAACTTCTTAGCTGCTTATATTTTGCAAATATTTTTTTCTTCCATTTTGTAGAATGCCTCTTCATTCTGTTGATTGTTTTCTTTGCTGTGCAGTTTTTTTAGTTTGATACAATCTACTTTTCTATTTTTATTGTTGTTTACTGTGCTTTGGAGATCTTATCCAAAGAATTCTTGCCCATTCCAGTGTCTTCAAACTTTTCCCTAATGTTATTTTTTTGGATGATTTCATAGTTTCGGATCTTACACTTAAGTTTTCAATCCACTTAGAGCTTATTTTTGTAACTGGTGAAATTGAAATATAGTTTCTTTTTTTTTCTTATGGATATACAATTTTCCCAGTACCATTTACTGAAAAGACTTTTTTCTCAAATGCATGTTCTTAGCATTTTTGTCAAAGATCAGTTGATGATTACAGCTTTCTAGTATATCTATATATATCTTGTGTGTGTGTATGTGTGCATTTATGTGTATGTATTTAAATTGTTGTAGATGGACACAATACATTTATTTTATTTATTTATTTTTATGTGGTGCAGTGCTGAGGATTGAAATATGTGCCTCACACGTGATAGGCAAGTACTTTACCACTAAGCTACAGCCCCAGCCCCTTCACAGTATATTTTGAAGTTAGGTAGTGTTATGTCTACTACTTTGCTCTTCTTTCTCAATATTGCCTTGGTTAGTTAGGATGCTTCTGTTCCATACAATTTTTAGGATTTTTTTTTTCTAGTGTCGTGAAGAATGTCATTGGTATTTTGATAGATATTTCATTGAATCTGTGAATTGCTTTAGGTAATATGGACATTTTAATGGTATTGATTCTTCTAGTCCATGAACATGAGATATGTTTTCATTTTTTGTATTTTTAAATTTTCTTTCATCATTATTTTATAATTTTAATTGTAGAGATCTCTCACCTCATTAAAGTTTCCTTTTGTTATCATTTTTGCATCCGTTATAAATGGGATTGTTTTCTTGATTCCTATTCCATATCATTTGCTTTTGGTATTAAGGAAAACTACTGATTTTGTATTGTGCAACTTTGATGAATTCATTTATTATTTCTAATAGGTTTTTTTGGTGGATTCTTCAGGGTTTTATATACATAAGATCAGCTCATCTGCAAACAGTGATAATAAGACTTCATTTTTGCTAATTTGGATAAAATTCCCCCCAAATAACGAACAGTTTGCATTTTTCTGGTGACTGAATTTCTTTTGTTCCTAGAAATAATAAAATTCACTGGGTTAAAAGACCTAAAACCTTTGAGCCCTAACTCTATGTTAGTGAATCAAATCATTCTCATCTCATTTTATACTAAAGAAAACAAACACAAGTCAAAAGGGAGGAAAATGCATAATTAAGCCAAATTACATATAGTCAGGTGATATTTAGTACAAGCCTAAAAGTGTATTAATTTAGACCAATAAGAGTGATACCTGGGAAGAAGAAAGAAGCAAAACATGTGAATTTTTGTACATGAATCATTTGTACGATATTGAGTACAAAAGGTATTAAATCATATGTTTTGAGATGTATGCCTGGTACCAAATATATAAACTTTTCCTCTTGAAATTAATGCAGTCAAAAGAGAAACACCCACAATACTCATAAACAATTTTTTAAAAAGTGTCTTGTCAGAATGATAACCAGGGTTATTCCCCAAAGGAAAGATCATGGTCAGTTCTGAACTGGAAGGTCATTGGTCTCAAGGACACTTCCAATATATCTGAAGTTTATGCAGAAGTTTCACTCCTTAAATGAAATATTGCTCTGATGAAGTTAAAAACTTCAAAAATGAAACCAGGAATGTTTGTTCTTTACTGATTTAATTAATACAATACCATCACTGAGGAATTGGGTTACACAAATAGAGAATATGTTTTCTTTTTTTGTTGAAAACAAATTGTACCCAAGTTTCAAAAGGCAGAGAGGGCAGAGAGAGCACTAGTGTTCACCATATGAAACCACAAATAAAATAATGAAAAAGTTTGTTTTGCAGTAACTTTTTGCTGGATTTATTTTTATTATAAAAATTAGACAATTATAAGAAAACATGTATTGGAACTATTGGTACAAGGAGAAAATGTCTCAGTTATGTGTTTAGTAGTGAAAAAGAGCTCAACTGAATGTGAATTGTATGAACTTGTATAAACCAAAAGATGGGAATACTGATTGACACATTCCATCCTCTTCAAAGTGTGGATGGAATTATATAAATGATGGTCAAATTAAAAATTTAAGTTTGTGTTATTCAGTTTTTCATTGCTGTGTCTATAGTAACTGACAAGAACAATTTAAAAGAGAAGGAGTTTATTTTGACTCATGGTTTCAGTGCATTTACTACATGGGCCTGAGGCAGAACATCATGGCAGAAGGGTTTGACAGAAGAAATCTTGTCAGCCAGGGCAGCTGGCAAACAGAGAGGCAGTGAGAAGAAGGGTCCAGGGGCAGATATAGTCCTCAAAGGCATGCCCCCCAGTGACCTACTTCCTCAAGCCATGCCTCACCTCTTGATAATTTTCACCATGATCCAGTAAATGCATTCAAATTATAAATCCATCAGATAGATTAATCCACTAATGAAGTCAGAGTCCTCATGGTCATATCATTGCCTAAAAGATCCATCTCTGAATCTTTCTGCCTTGGGGACCATATTTCAACAAATGAGCTTTTTTGGGGGGGCATTCTAGATCCAAAAGATAATTAAGTTACTCTTTTTTTTCTCATAAGTATCATGCCCAATTAATTAGTCCACACTTAAATGACACATGAGCATCTATATGTCCTCCATTCTCCCTATTCAGACTCTTCCTCAAAAGTGGGTCAGTGCTTTAGTGCTTTGATATACTAGTGGTCTTCTGTTCTGACTGTGCCATCTTCAAACATGAAAAGCTTTGTAAGCATATTGAAAATTGTGCCACCATCCACTTGCATTTAAAAATTTTTAAAAGAAGATTATGCATTAGAATGCCTGTTCTGGGGCCTGTCATGGATATTTAAAAAAAAATTCCATGAAGCTATAATGTAGAGCAACTGACCTATTGAGAACAACTAACATTTAGGAGGGAATCAAATATCTTCTAGAAAAAGGAAAAAGAACAAATGTATGAAGTGATATTATAAATATTCATTTTAGCTCTAGCTATTATTACTTTTATTAATACTACCACCACCATGATATTGCTATTTTTTTAATTTAGAGAAGTTGAAGGGATATTGAGTCATATGATGTTTATTTTTATATTTTCTTTATTTCTCAACCAGCTTTCTTCTATCAGATAATAAATGTGAAAAAAAGTATTTGCATATATTTATATTATACTGTATTTTATGACACAATATAATATGATAATTATTGTATGTGGTAAGAGTAGTATGCTTATAGTATCATCATAATACAGAAGTTAATCCGGTTTCAAGGGGTTAGAAGTGAGGTTGAATGAATGCTATCGAAATAAAAGAGGGCATTTGAGTTGTACTTTACTCATGTAAAGACCATTTCATGGCTTCCTGACTTCTCTAGTCTTTTTTAAAAATGTATTTTTAGAAAATATGAGAAAAATAGATACCATTTTAGTGGGATCTACTTACCTTATTAAGATCAGCAATATAAAAATGAGTCAATGATTAATACAATTTTCACTTTGAGAAATAAAGGCTTATATTGGAAAAATAACTTGCAATTGGGAAATTACAGCTTACAGTTTACAAAATATGGTTTTAACATAAAAGATTTTTTAAATTTCTATACATATTTTTGTACTTATAAATGTATCTTTAAAATATTATTTGCACATCTATACAAACTGTAGAAGAAATTAGTCTAATTTCTGATTAAGAATAGATATAAGTGCCAGATTCTACAATGTATTTTCATTTATGTTTTGACTTTTAGAAATCTATTCAGTGTTTTTATTGGAGTATATTAGTTAAAAAAAGACATCCATTTACTTCAAATCAGAGAGAATTAGGAAAGTATTACTACTGCAGAATTACAGAATATTTGAATGAAGTGTATTTTGCCTGAATTGGTACATTGTTATGAGAGAGGTTTACAATTATCTTTTGATGGTATTAGGTTTAAATCTCATTCAAACTTTGTGAATATAGATGTTCACTTAAAATTTCTTGCCTGTCTTGTCACCATTACATGAAAATTCTTTATGTTATATCAAGGTTTTTAGATCCAAGCCCAGCATATAGTAAGCACTGAAGTCATATTTTCTTTATTCTTTATTTTTGCCTTCTGAGCCTTTAGAAGGGCTTCCTGGTACCATTTTTTTATTGGTTGCTCAAAACATTACAATGATCTTGACATATCATATTTCATACATTTGATTCAAATGGGGGTATGAATTCTTATTTTTACCACATGTACAGATTGCAGGATCACATTGGTTATACATCCACGTTTATACATACTGCCATACTAGTGTCTGTTGTATTCTGCTGCCCTTCCTATCCCCTTCCTATGCCCCCTAACCTCCCCTCCCCTCCCATCATCTCTCTCTACCCCATCTATTCATTTCTCTCTCTTTTTTTGTTGTTTTTTTCCCTTTGCCCTCACTCACATCCTTTTCTATGTAATTTTGTATAACAAGGAGAGTCTCCTTCCATCTTCCATGCAATTCCCCTTCTCTCTCCCCTTCCCTCCCACCTCTCATCCCTGATTAATGGTGATCTTCTTCTCATGCTCTTATTCCCTCTCTGCTTTGAGTTGCCCTCCTTATAGCAAAGAAGACATTCGGCATTTGTTTTTTAGGGATTGGCTAACTTCACTCAGCATAATCTGCTCTAATACCATCCATTTCCCTGCAAATGCCATGATTTTGTTATTTTTTAGTGCTGAGTAATATTCCATTGTGTACAAATGCCACATTTTTTTTTTATCCATTAATTTATTGATGGACATCTAGGTTGGTTCCACATTCTAGCTATTGTGAATTGTGCTGCTACGAACACTGATGTAGCTGTATCCCTATAGTATGCTCTTTTTAAGTCTTTGAGGAATAGTCTGAGAAGGGGAATAGCTGGGTCGAATGGTGGTTCCATTCCCAGCTTTCCAAGGAATCTCCATACTGCTTTCCAAATTGACTGCACCAATTTGCAGTCCCACCAGCAATGTACAAATGTACCCTTTTCCCCACATCCTGGCCAGCACTTGTTGTTTGACTTCATAATGGCTGCCAATCTTACTGGAGTGAGATGGTATATTAGAGTGGTTTTAATTTGCATTTATCTGATTGCTAGAGATGGTGAGCATTTTTTCGTGTTTTTGTTGATTGATTGTATATCCTTCTCTGAGAATTGTCTGTTCAGATCCTTGGCCCATTTGATGATTGGGTTATTTGTTTTCTTATTGTTTAATTTTTTGAGTTCTTTGTATACTCTGGATATTAGGGCTCTATCTGAATTGTGAGGAGTAAAAATTCGTTCCCAGGATATAGGCTCCCTGTTTACCTCTCTTATTGTTTCTTTTGCTGAGAAAAAACTTTTTAGTTTGAGTATGCTCCATTTGTTAATTCTTGATTTTAACTCTTGTGCTATAGGTGTCATATTAAGGAATTTGGAGCCTGACCCCATGAGACGGAGAATAGAGCCAACTTTTTCTTCTATCAGACGCAGAGTTTCTGATTTGATATCAAGCTCCTTGATCCATTTTGAGTTAACTTTTGTGCATGGCGAAAGAAAGGGATTCAGTTTCATTTTGTTGCATATGGATTTTCAGTTTTCCCAGCACCATTTGTTGAAGGTGCTATCCTTTCTCCATTGAATGCTTTTAGCACCTTTGTCTAATACAAGATAGTTGTAATTTTGTGGATTGGTCTCTGTGTCCTCTATTCTGTACCATTGGTCTACCTGCCTGTTTTGATACCAGTACCATGCTGTTTTTGTTACTATTGTTCTGTAGTATAAAGTCTGGCATCGCTATTCTGCCTGTTTCACTCTTCCTGCTTAGAATTGCTTTTGCTATTCTGGGTCTTTTATTTTTCCAGATGAATTTCATGATTGCTTTATCTATTTCTGTGAGAAATGCTGTTGGGATTTTGATTGGCATTGCATGAAACCTATAGAGTACTTTTGGTAATATTGCCATTTTAATGATGTTAGTTCTGTCTACCCATGAACAAGGTATTTCCATCTTCTAAGGTCTTCTTCTATTTCTCTCTTTAGGGTTCTGTAGTTTTCATTGTATAGGTCTTTCACCTCTTTTGTTAGGTTGATTCCTAAGTATTTTATTTTTTTTTTTGAGGATATTGTGAATGGGGTGGTTGTCCTCATTTCCATTTCCAAGGATTTGTCACTGATATACAGGAATGCCTTTGATTTATGCATGTTGATTTTATATCATGCCACTTTGCTTAATTCATTTACTAGCTCTAGAAGTTTCTTGGTAGAACATTTTGGGTGAGCTAGGTATAGGATCATGTCATCCACAAATAGTGCTAATTTAAGTTCTTCCTTTCCTATCTTTATGCCTTTAATTTCTTTTGTCTGTCTAATTGCTCTGGCCAGTGTTTTGAGAACTATGTTGAATAGAAGTGGTGAGAGAGGTCATCCCTGTCTTGTTCTAGATTTTAGAGTGAATGCCTTCAATTTTTCTCCATTTAGAATGATGCTAGCCTGAGGCTTAGCATAGATAGCTTTTACAATGTTGAGGTAAGTTCCTGTTATCCCTAGTTTTTCTAGTGTTTTCAACATAAATGGATGCTGTATTTTGTCGAATGCTTTTTCTGTGTCTATCAAGATGATCATATGGTTCTTATCTTTAAGCCTATTGATGTGGTGAATAATATTTATTGATTTTCATAGATTGAACCAGCCTTGCATCCCAGGGATGAATCCTATTTGATCATGGTGCACAATCTTTTTGATGTGTTTTTGCATCCTATTTTCAAGAATTTTATTGAGGATTTTTGCATCTAAGTTCATTAGAGATATTGGTCTGTAGTTTTCTTTCTTGGAAATGTCTTTGTCTAGTTTCGGAATCAGGGTGATGTAGGCCTCACAGAATGAGTTTGGAAGAGCTCCCTCTTTTTCTATTTCCTGAAATAACTTGAAAAGCATTGTTATTAGTTCTTCTTTAAAGGTTTTGTAAAACTCTGCTGTATATCCATCTGGTCCTGGGCTTTTCTTGGTAGTCTTGTGATGGCTTCTTCTATTTCCTCCATTGATATTGGTCTGTTTAAGTTGTGTGTATCCTCCTGACTCAATCTGGGCAAATCATATGACTTAAGAAATTTATCGATGTCTTCACTATCTTCTATTTTATGGGAAAATAAAGTTTCAAAATTATTTCTAATTACCTTCTGTATTTCTGTAGTTTCTGTTGTGATATTGCCTTTTTCATCCCATATGCTAGTAATTTGAGTTTTCTCTCTTCTTCTCTTCATTAGCATGGCTAAGGGTCTGTCGATCTTGTTTATTTTTTCAAAGAACCAACTTTTAGTTTTGTCAATTTTTTCAATTGTTTCTTTTGTTTCAATTTCATTGATTTCAGCTCTGATTTTAATTATTTCTTGCCTTCTACTACATTTTCTGTTGTTTTGCTCTTCTTTTTCTAGGGTTTTGAGATGAAGTGTGAGATCATTTATTTGTTGTTTTTTCTTTTTTTGAGGAATGAACTCCAAGCAATGAATTTCCCTCTTAGAACTGCTTTCATTGTGTCCCATAGATTCCAATATGTTGTGTCTGTATTTTCATTTATCTCTAAGAATTTTTTGATTTCCTCCTTTATATCTTCTGTAACCCATTGATTATTCAGTAACATATTGTTCATTCCCCAAGTAATGTAGGATTTTTCCTTCCTTGTTTTATCATTGATTTCCAGTTTCATTCCATTATGATCAGATAAGATGCATGGTTTTATCTCCACACCTTTATAATTTCTAAGAGTTGCCCTATGGCATAATATAAGGTCTATTTTTGAGAAGGATCCATGTGCTGCTGAGAAAAAAAGTATATCCCCTTGATGATGGTTCATATATTTTATATATGTCGGTTAAGTCTAGGTTATTAATTGTGTTATTGAGTTCTATAGTTTCTGTATTCAACTTTTGTTTAGAATATCTGTCCAATGATGAGAGAGGTGTGTTAAAGTCACCCATAATTATTGACTCTTGAATTGAGGAGTTTGTTTTATGAATGTAGCAGCACCATTGTTTGGTGAATAAATATTGATAATTGTTATGTCTTGTTGGTGAATGATTCCCTTTAACAGTATATAGTGTCCTTCTTTATCCCTTTTGATTAACTTAGGCTTGAAGTCGATTTTATTCAATATGAGGATGGCCACCCCTGCTTGCTTCTGAGGACCATGTGAATGGTATGATTTTTCCCAACCTTTCACCTTCAGCCTGTGCATGTCTTTTCCTATCAGATGAGTCTCCTGGAGGCAGCATATTGTTGGGTCTGTTTTTTTAATCCAGGTTACCAGCCTATGTCGCTTTATTGGTGAGTTTAAACCATTAACATTTAGGGTTACTATTGATATATGGTTTGTACTTCCCGTCATGTTTGTTTGTTTATTTATTTATTCATTTTTAATTTGGTTTGTTTTTCTCACTTTGATTAGTTTTTTTTTTCCCCCATTTACTGATTTGCCCAAAATGCTTTGCAGTACTGGTTTTCTGGCTGCAAATTTTTTTATCTTTTGTTTCTCTTGAAAGATTTTTATTTTGTTGTCAAACCTGAAGCTTAATTTTGCTAGATACAATATTCTTGGTTGTTACCCATTATCTTTCAGCGTTTGAAATACATGTTTCCAGGATCTTCTCACTTTCAGCGTCTGTGATGAGAAATCAGCCATTAACCTAATTGGTTTACCCCTGAATGCAATCTACCTCCTTTCTCTTGTAGCTTTTAATATTCTCTCCTTCTTCTGTATGTTGGATATCTTCATAATAATGTGTCTTGGAGTTGGTCTATTGTGGTTCTGTATGTTTGGCGTCCTGTAAGCTTCTAGGATTTGGACATCCATTTCATTTTTCATGTCTGGAAAGTTTTCTAAAATTATTTCATTCAGCAGAATGCTCATTCCTTTGGTTTGGACCTCTATACCTTCCTCTATCCCAATGACTCTTAAGTTGATTTTTTTTTTATGATATCCCATATCTCTTGGATGTTTTGCTCGTGGTTTCTTACCAGCCTTTCTGAGTTGACTAGACTGTTTTTGAGATAATATATTTTGTCTTCATTGTCTGATGTTCTGACTTCTACTTGATCTACTGTACTAGCAATACTCTCATTTGAGTTTTTAATTTGGTTTATACTTTCCTTCATTTCTAGGATTATTGTTTGATTCTTTTTTTATAAACTCTATCTCCTGGTAGAGTTGTTGATTTGCTTCTTGAATTTGTTTATGTAATTCGTTGTTGAGGTGTTCTTTCATTGTTTCGATTTGCTGTCTAATGACCTCTTTAAGATTCCATTCCATCTGTGTCAGGTGTGCCTTGAGTTCTTTATCTGACCATTTTTCTGATACCTCTAGGTTCTCCTGTAGATTTAGACTGTCCTGCATTGTTTGTAATCCTTTTTTTCCCTTGTTTTTTCATGATGCTCGTGTTATTTTCTGGCTCTGTTTGACTGCTGTGTTACTATTTACTCCTATAAATTTGTTTTGGTTTTGTATATCTCCAGGATCTCTCCTTTGTGATGGGAGACTAGGTCTAGAGATGTTGGGTTTTATTGTACTTTAAAGCAAATACATTCATTTCATAAATGACATACAGATTCTGATGGCGTGTAGCGATCAACGGTTTGGTCTTAGGACTTTATGTTTGGGTCGGGTGATATGATGGTATGGGGATTGGTATATCTTAGCAACCTTGGAAGATTGCTCTACTGAAGTGGGATATTTACAGGAGAATGGACTGGAGTATTTGGGGGTAGCTAGGGACTTGGGAGTACTGTAGACCGCCTTGGAACATTCACCTATATGCGTTTAGTAAATTACACATAATTGAAGTCGTAATGCTTGGGAGGAAAGCTAGGGGAAGCAGAAGGAAGAAGTCATTAAAGAGAGAGATAGAGAGAAAGAAAAAATAGGAAGAATAAAGGAAAAGGGGAAAAAATTAAAAGTTGAAACAAACAAACAAACAAACATAAATGCAGTCTTAAGAGTTTCTTCCAGTAAGTGGAGCTGTGCCCTCTGGGCCAAACTTCTGCCCTCAAGATGCAAGAAACAATCCCTGTGAGACAGCTCCTCCTCCCCAGCTGGGTGGCTCACCAATCCTGGTCGCCCAGGGCCATTCTTGGTCACCAGCAGTCCCCCCCACCCCCTCCACCCATGCTTCTCCAGCCCGCCAGGCCCCACTCACTGGTGCCATTTTCCACAGATCTAGCTACACTCCAGGCCTACAGCCCCCTGGGTACCCTGTTCTCTTGAAAGACTGGGCACTCTCTCTATTTGCTATTCACCCAGACCCCAAGGTTGTGGAGCACTGGAGCTGGGGGCCATTGGCTTATTTTGCCTAATTCCCTCAGGTAGCCACGCCCCCAGGAGCTTGTGAAAAAGGCCTCGGCTGTCAGCGCTGTGGTCGCCAATTTCACTGTGGAGGGATCCATCCCCCGAACTCTGATGACATCAGTTCTCTGCCAGGGTGGACCCTGGTTTCCTTGCCAGGGTGTCCGATGGGAAGAGTGGGTCTGGTCTGTATCTCCTAAATCCTACCTCAGCTCTCGGTCTGCTGGACCATGGAGGCTCTGTTGGCACCACTCAAAAGATCCTCCAAAGCTCCAAAGTTTTGTTTCTCTACTCTGCTCAAGGGTCTCTGTAGCACTGAGTCGCAGTGGGTGGGTGGCGGGTCACAAATCAACCAGCCAGTAACTCCACGCTCCAGGTGGCCTGGATTCACCCTTACCTGAGCACACTGTGGCCTCTGAGACACTCAAACTGCTCACTTAGGTACCACCTCAGCCCAACATTGCTAGGCGTTCTTGAGCAGACAGCATCCAGACATTCTGAAGTCTCTCTTTGCCAGCATAGCTGAGGAGGTCATGGGATTGCTCCTTCTGCACCCACCGCCATGTTCCAACTCCGGACATTTATTTTAATTAGAAAGTTACAGATTCTGTTATTTTGTGCTGTGATAGTAACATATCACAGAAACTTATATTTTATAGTTCAGGAAGCTGAGAGTCCAAGATCCATGAGACAGCATTTGGTGATAACTTTGTTGCCGGGTCATCCCATGGCAGAGGGTATAGAAGGGTAAGGGGGCACTAACTTACCCTGTTATGAAATCCTATTCCCACCATAACAGCATAATCCACTTATGAGGGCAGAGCCTCATCACCTCAACAAACTTACCTCATAATATTCTTTCAATGACATTCAATTACAATGTGAATTTTGGAAAGGACACAGAATCAAATCATAGCAGCCTTATTGACATGAAATAAAGATTATAACTTTATACCATCTAAATTTGGCACTACTGTAAAAAGAATCATAAACAGAGATAACATGTCAGCACATTTTGCATGGTGAAAACATTAGATGAAGAGAGGCACTTTGAAGAGAAGGGAGACCTATAAAAATACTTGGCTAAAATATGTACATATTTTTAAATAAAAATTTGAATTTAAGATATTCTTTATAATAATTCTCACTGAGTTTAACAGGTATATCACTAATTGTAGAAAGATTGTTTTCCTGATTAAAAATAGAATATGCTGAAAAGAGTCAACTGAGAAAATCAATATAGGCAAATATTAATTATAAAATTTAAGCATGACCAGGATTGTGGGAAATGCACTGAAGTTTTTAAATGAGATCTTCTTTAAAAATATATTCTTCAGAAAAAATATCTCTGACATGAGATTAAAGAACACATGAGGTTAAGAATCTGATAAAAGAACATGGATGTATACAAAGAGCTATCATTCTTCAAGAGTTTATAGCCAATATAAAGATTTTATCTTTTTTAAAGACACTTTGGTACTTATGAACTTTTGGAATTTTAATTTGCATAAAATATTTTATTTAAAATGAGTTTTTGACTAGAACCATTGTAGTAAATAAAACCATTACTTGTTTTAAATGGAACTGTTGTTTTACTAGAATCATTACTTTTTAACTATACCATTGTATAGGCATAGTGAGAAAATAAAGCTAATCATCAGCCAATATAAAATGTTCCAAATAATGTATAATTTTATTGTTGACTACTTCTTATGCCCCCCTTTTTTAACTCTCAAAATGTTTCACTTTAAATCTTAAATTATATGGTCACAACATAAAATTTAGACAAATAATCTAAGTTTTTCAGTGGGTGTTTAATACCAAAACACAACACCAAAAAAAAAAAAAAAAAAAAAACCCAACAAAACAAAACAATGTGTCAGACCTCTATTGAGAGCTGATGGAAGCTTATGGAAGGCCCATAAGGCTTGAAATCTTACATTTATTGATGTTGCTAGAGGTGAACATGAGTCACTGAGAAAAGGTTAAAGTATTCACAGTATCAGCCACTTAATATGGGAGAATATTTAATAGTTATTGTACAAATCTGGTAGACTCAAATGATACCTGTCTACTAATTGCAAATAGTATGTATTTTGAATTCGTTATACCATCTTGATATTGTTGAAAGCCCAGTCCAATAAGGAGGACACGGTTTTGAGAGAAAAGAAAACGAAGGCTTATTGCTTTGCTAACAAAAGAGAAACACAGGAGACTTCTGTCCCAAAGGCTGTGATTCTGCCTATCAGCAGGAACAGGGGGCTTATAAAGAGGTGATTCAAAGGCTACATTCTACATGTTCTCTGTCTGGAGTTGTAATTCACTTGTTAATTTGGGAGAATCATTTCTGAGATCTTCTGGTACCATCCCCAAAGTCTGGATTACGTCCTTCCTTTGGTGGGTGTGAACACTCAGAGAGAGAAATCTGCCTGAAATGGGGAAAAAAAGATAATCCTGTTCCCCCTGAAATTAGGGAGGAGCAATGAGAGAAGAAGAGAATAAAAACATATCTACTTAAAAAATGAGTTACAGGGGCAGAGCGTCAAGAGCTCTATTCAAAACACAAGGTGGACCACTGTTACATTGACACCAGATGTGTGTAGCACTATTAGAATATAATGTGTGAAAGCATTCAATATGAACAAGAAGACTGCTATTAACAAGGAAATGCTGCATTGATGTGCATGTGCCCACACACACACACACACACACACACACTCTTCTGGTAATTAAGAATACAAAGCAATGGTAAACCATTTATTCCACAAGTAGTTGATGAGTACAAAGCATATGCCAGGCCCATTTTTGAATATTTTGTATTTGTTCAAAAAATGACTTAATTTCCAAAAATCATACCATAGGGTAAGATATAAAATTTCAGCAGATGGAGTGCGGCTGCACTTGAAATTGCATCCGGGTTTATTTTGAGAATGACTTGTAAGTATTAAGTGGCCACATGTGTGACACATTTTATTTTGTTTCTTTACTGATATTAAAAAGCCTACATGTTCAATACTGGAAGTAAATTAATAATCTCCTTGAAAGATACAGGTATTTGGCAGAAATGCAAGACAACTTTTACAAAGAAGAGAGGTGAAACTAGTATTTGCATGTTGCGGCCCCTACAATGATTGAATAAAGGAGTTTTGAAGACTTTTGAAAGACACTAGGGGAAAAAAGCAGATGAGCAATACACTAGAGCCTGGGTCCCTGACCTGTTACCAAAAACCTTGGGCCTTGTCCCTGATGGCCATGCAATAATGAGGAGAAGGTTTTGAGATCGAGGTAAAAGGAGGTTTATTGCTTTGCCAGCAAAGGGGAAACACAGGGGACTCCTGTGCCAGAAGATTTGATTCTGCCCATCAGGGAAAACAGAGGGTTTTTAAGGAGACTATTCAAAGGCTCCACTCCAGGTGTGCCCTGACCAGGGGTTCCCAGGTGCATCCTGAGTGTGTGTTATGATTAACTAGTTGATCTGGGAGCTCATCACTTCCTAGTTCTTCTGGTGACTTCTCCTTCCTGTGGAGAACAGATAACTCAAGGTAATCTTGTTCCCTGCCCCCAGGTTAGGGAGGGAGACAGGGAGAAGGGGAAAAGAAAAACATTTCCCTTTTAAAATAAGCAGCCAGGGTTATATTCAAAAGGTAAAGTGGACCACTCTTACAACCCCAATGCTTTCACCAATCAACTTCACCATCCAAATTGAATTGTCAAGTGTGTTTATGTCCAGCTGAATATTTCTGGAAAAAAAAATAGTTCTCTTTTTCGTCAGGTCTTGACCCCCAAACTGTCAAGTTCCATAGACAGAGTAAGTGCCTGGGTCCTTGGTCCACTTAGGGTGCATATGACCACTCTTTATGCAGTCAGTACCTTTATGACTGCATTGATTGCCTAGGAGATAATAGAATGAGAATCCTAGAAATGAGTGGACCTAGAACCACTCCTCATTTGCCTTTTGGCCTTTGATGTTCCCAGAGCGAGTTTTTGAACTGGGCACGGTATTTGTTGGTAAAAGGCAGTTGTGGCTGTTTTTTCCCCAACCCATCTCCAACTCTCTCCTTGTTTTCCCCCAACCCCTGTCCTTGCCTAGCCCTAACCTATCCTAAACTTTCCAGGGACATCCAGACCCATCGATCATCAACTTGGGTCAAACCATGCACCCCCTCGCATGGATCTAGACGGGCAGAAGACACCTCCCAGACCGGGCACTCTGGAGCACAGCGCCCAAAATCCACAGCTTCCTCTGCAGGTAAACCACCTCGCATTGGAGATTATACAGTAGTGAAAACCCTTGGCAAGGGGACCTTCGCCAAAGTCATGCTGGCCCGTCACGTCATCACAGGTAAAGAAGTGGCAATCAAGATCATCGATAAGAGACATCTGAAGCCACAAGTCCTCCAAAAGATGTACAGAGAGGTGAGAATCCTCAAGATGTTAGACCACCCACACATCCTGAAGCTCTATGAAGCTCTGGACTGCGAAAAAGCACTCTGTTTGGTCCTGGAGTACGCCAGTGGAGGGGGAGTTTTGGACTATCTGGCCAACAAAGGAAGGCTGCAGGAAGAGGAGGCAAGATCTATATTCCGGCAGGTCGTGTCTGCAGTCCAATATTGTCACCAAAAGCAGGTCGCCCACCGAGACCTGAAGGCGGACAATCTGTTATTAGACTCACAGATGAAGATCAAGGTAGCCGATTTTGGACTCAGCAACGTGTTTACACTTGGGTGTAAACTCGACACGTTTTGCGGCAGTCCACCCTACGCAGCTCCAGAGCTCTTCCAGCGCATAGAGTATGATGGTCCCGAAGTGGATGTGTGGAGTCTTGGCGTGGTTCTGTACACCCTAGTCACCGGGTCGCTTCCTTTTGTTGGGGACAATGTGAAAGAAATTAGAGACAGAGTGCTACAAGGTAGATACCAAATCCCTCTGTACATGTCAACAGAATGTGAAAATCTGCTGAAACGCTTGCTGGTGCTCAATCCAACTAAGCGCAGCACCCTGGCCGAAATTATGGGAGACAGGTGGATCAACAGAGGCCTTGATGTCCTCCAACCTCTTGTTGGTCCAGAGGTGGCCATCTCCCACAGAAACATCTCATTGGCTAAGCTGCTGCCAAGCAGGGTCCTCAGAAAGAGCACCAGCTGGCCTCCTCACCGCAAAGTGCAGCGAAGCGTTTCCACTCAGAAGCAGACACAGTCCCTGGACCATGCTGGAACTGGGCCATATCTGACCAGCACTGCCCAGAGTCACCTCAGAGAACATCAAATGGCCTCCCAGAAATCCGGTGGCAGTGCTGTGGGAGGAAAGGGAATTTCTCCAGCCAGGCCCCTACCTGGGATCACCACCAGTCCCAAGGAGCTGGAGACTCCTGAATTCAAGAAAATGCCTGCTGCCTACAAGAGCAGCACACCATCTGGAGGGAAGACACTGTGGAGTAAGTACATTGCCGCAAAACAACCAAAGCAGACACACGTTCAGTGAGCCGGAATGGTCAGAACAACAGCAACTTCCCTGCTCAGAGCCCTCCAGTGACTTCAACCCACAGTGTCCCAAGTACCTCCACCCGGGGCTGCATCTGCTTCCCCAGAGCCAGTGTCCTTCGTAGAATGTTCCACCGCCAGCCCCGGGAATCCGAAACTGCAACACACGAAGGTCCTCTTGCCTCACCCAGCTGCTTCCATCCAGCTGAAGCATTGCCCCAGACTCAAAGAAGAGGCACCACTGGTGTTTTTACTAAGTTAACATCTAAATTCACAAGAAGGCCTCCAACTGAGTCTGAGAAGACCCTGAGATATAAGGGTTCAAGTCAACATGTCTCTGCTGAGCAGAGAAAGGAGAACCAACAAGCAAAACCTCGCTCCCTGCACTTCACCTGGGGCATGAAAATCACTAGTGCCATGGATCCTAGTGACATCATGAGGGAAATCCGCAAGGTGCTAGATGCCAACAACTGCCAATATATGCACAAGACGCCCTTTCTGCTCCTTTGCATCTATGGAGATGGGTACACCGAGAAAGTGGTGCAGTGGGAGATGGAGGTATGTAAACTTCCCAGACTGTCTTTAAACGGGGTCCGCTTTAAGCCCATATCAGAGAAATCCAAGGCATTCAAAAATATTGCTTCCAAAATTGCCAGTGAGCTCAAACTGGAACCCAGTCATTAGGATGTAAATTCAGCAGCAACTTGAAGTGTTTTCCTCAACACTGATGGACATATAGAATAACATTTAGGCAATTGTTGGGAGCAATGACTAAATTAGGGTTCTTTAATTGTCCCGGGAGGTGATGCCCCTCGTGGGAATTCTTGATGCAAGGCGCTGGTCAAGACTGCCCAGTTTCTTGGGTGAAGACCTGTTCCACCTGTCCCACCCAGGGAGCTATTCAGTTCTTGAACTTGTGGTTCAGGTGGCAGGGCTCAGCGGTGGAACGTTATGGGCACAAGCTGCTACTCATAATTGGACTGGTCATACATATGACCTTGGTTTTGATGGCTTTGCCCAAATTTTCTCACAAAAAAAACCTTTTAAGTATGAAACTTATGTAACAAATGTGTTGAGCTGGCTCCTGACCGTTGCACTCTACCAGAGTGTAATCGACACCCAGTTCCAGCTTTTTCACCCCTTGGATTTCTGACTTTTCTCATCCCCCATGGCCCCTCATCTGGTTTCCTCAATCAACCACCCTGCAGGTGGCAGCAGATGGGACCCAAACAGGCTATTACACTATGGAGTGCAATGACCACAAGCCTTCTCAGTGTGATCAATGAAAGGGGTTTTGGGAGAAAGTTTGTGCAAAGCAAGCAAAACAGGGTCATAAGTAGGGGCAACCCGATTATGATGACCAGCTTGCTTTGATAAACTTCTAACTCCTACACCTGGCATCCAAACCTCATGGTCAAGAAGTGAAGAACTCCATGAGTGTCACAGAACCTCTGTTTGAACAGATAAGTTCCCATAGCAACTGGGAAGTCTCAAGGGGCGCTTTCCCACTGAGAGTTCCCAAGACAGCTTTTGGCTTTATCACAGAACATTTCAAAAACACTAATTCGCTGCTTCAGCGAGGCATTGTCATTTCCATCTTCCATCTTCTACTTCATGACCTGAAAATCTGAGGTGAAGAACACCACACCTGGGAGTGGAAGCTGGCCTTTACTATGAATGCCCTAAAGTCATGAGACACCAAAAAAGAAAAAGAGAGAGAAAGTTGCATTTGAGACATGCCAATTCCTCACAGTACAGTGCTCCATCAATGGCTTTCATTTCAGAGGTACTCCATCTCTCCTTACATGCTCTCCATTGGATGATCCCAAGACAGCCATTGCCTCTGTCACAGACCTGTAAAGAACTCTAATGCAGTTGCTGCTTCAGACAGTCATTGTCATTTCCATCTTCCATCTTCTACATCATGACAGTAAAATCTGAGGAAAAGAACACCATGACTGGGAGTGGAAACTGCAGTTTACTATGAATGCCCTAAAATCAAGGGACACCAGAAAAGTAAGAAAGAAAGAGCCATTTAAGACCTGCAAATTCCTAACACTACAGTAATGCATTAAAGGCGTCCATTTCAGTGGTAATCCATTTCTCCTAACATATTCTCCATTGAATGTTTCCAAGACAGACCTCGCCTCTGTCAGATCATTCAAGAACCCTAATCCAGTAGCTGCCTCATACTAGCATTGTTGTTTCCATCGTCCATGTTCTACATCATGACTGAGAAATCTGAAAAAAAAAAAAAAAAAGAACACCAGGAATGGGAGTGGAAACTGCCTCTACTATGAAAGACTTAAATTCATGGAACTCCGAAATAGAAAGATGCACTTGAGACCTGCAAAAACTTAACACGTCAGTGCTCCATTAATGGGTTTCAGTTCAGAGTTAATGCATCTCTATCACATGCTCTCCATGTAATGTGCCCAAGACAGCCATTGCCTCTGTCACAGACCCATTCAAGAACCCTAATCCAGTTGCTGCTTCATACAGCCATTGTTGTTTCCATCTTCCATCTTCTACATCATGACAGAAAAATCTGAGAAAAAGAATATCAGGCATGGGAGTGGAAACTGGCCTGTACTACGAATGCCCTAAAGTCATGGGACACCGAAAAAGAAAGAAAGGTAGACCCATTTGAGACCTGCAAATTCCTAACACTATAGTGCTCCATCAATGGCTTTCAGTTCAGAGGTAATCCATCTCTCCTAACATGCACTCCATTTAATGTGCCCAAGACAGACATTGCCTCTGTCACAGAACATTTCAAGAACTCGAATGCAGTTGCTGCTTCAGACAGGCATTCTTGTTTTCATCTTCCATCTTCTACATCATGACAGTAAAATCTGAGAAAAAGAATACCAGGCATGACGTGGAAACTGGCCTGTACTACGAATGCCCTAAAGTCATGGGACACCGAAGAAGAAAGAAAGGTAGACCCATTTGAGACCTGCAAATTCCTAACACCATAGTGCTCCATCAATGGCTTTCAGTTCAGAGGTAATCCATCTCTCTTCACATGCTCTCCATGGGATGTGCCCAAGAGAGCCATTGCCTCTGTCATAGAACATTTCAAGAACCCTAATGCAGTTGCTGCTTCATACAGGCATTGTTCTTTCCACCTTCCATCTTCTACATCATGACCTGAAGGTCTGAGGAAAAGAACACCACGCCCGGGAGTGGAAGCTGGCCTTTACTATGAAAGACCTAAAAGTCATGGGATCCTGAAAAAGAAAGAATGACCCATTTGAGACCTGAAAATTCCTAACAGTTCAGTGCTCCATCAATGCCTTTCAGTTTAGAGGTTATATGTCTCTTCTAACATGCTCTCCATTTCATGTTCCCAAGATAGCCATTGCCTCTGTCACAGAAGATTTCAAGAACACTAACCCAGCTGCTACTTCAAACAGTCATCATCATTTCCATCTTCCATCTTCTACAGTATGCCAGTAAAATTTGGGGAAAAATACTCCAAACCTGGGAGTGCATGCTGGCCTGTACTCTGAATGCCCTGAAGTCATGGAACCCCCAGAAGAAAGACAGACCCATTGGAGACCTGCCAATTCCTAACAGTTCAGTGCACCTCCATTGGCTGTCACTTCTGAGGTCATACATCGCTACTAACATGCTCTTCATTTAATGTTCCCAAGACAACCATTGACTGTCACAGAACTTCTCAGAATCCTAATCCAGTTGCTGCTCCACACAGGCATTGTCATTTCCTTCTTCCATCTTCTACATCATGACACTGAAATCTGAGGAAAAGAACACCATGCCTGGGAGTGGATGCTGGCCTTTACTATGAAAGACCTAAGTCAGAGAAGAAAAGAAAGACCTACTCGAGACCTGCCAATTCCTAACACTTCAGTGCTCTGTAATTGGCTATCACTTCTGGGGTAATCTATCTCTCTTAACATGCTCTCCATTCACTGTTCCCAAGATAGCATTGCCTCTGTCACAGAACATTTCAAGAACCCTAATCCACTTGCTCCTTCAGACAGGCATTGTCGTTTCCATATTTCCATCTTCTACATCATGACAGTGAAATCTGAGGAAAAGAACACCAAGCCTGGGAGTGGAAGCTGGCCTGTACTGTGAATGCCCTAAAGTCATGGGACCCTGAGAAAGAGTTAAGGACGCCTGTAAGAAATACAATTCCAAACAGTTCATTGCTGCAAAATGGCTTTCAGTTAAGAGGTAATCCATCTCTTTTAACATGCTCTCCATTTAATGTTTCCAAGACAGCCATTGCCTCTGTAACAGAACATATCAAGAACCACATTCCATAACACATGGAGTGCATGTGACCTTCAGCAAAGTTTCTCACTCAATGTATTTTGAGTGATCCTTTCACAAGTGTACAGGTCTCCCTTGACTTTGTTAGGAACACAATAGTGCATTTTAATGGTATGTTCTTTCTGATTGACACACACTCTGTTCACACATTCATACCATTGTCACGACTGCAGCCAAGCACTGTGATGAATTGGTAGCTATATTTTAATCTTTAGGTGACGTAGCATACAAGATTTCTATCATTTTGTTCCTAAATTCTTATATTTGAACATTAAATAGTACTCATAATTTTATTTTTTGTTCCATATATCATAAACACTCATTTTTTATTCTCTGCTTTATAACATATAGATATTAGTACTTTTGACTCTTCCTCTGAGTTCTTTCAACTTCTGTTATTTGTTTTTTTATTTTTTAATTGTCAAGATTGGACAATTATCTAGTATATATTACATGGAAAAGGAAATCCATTAACTCTTAAATTTAAAGAATATTTCCATTCTGCGTATGTCATGATGGTTAAAAAAAAATAGACCAACAAAGTTTCATGCCTAATAAAGATAGTCTTTCAGAACCGGATCTTTTCGTCACTAAAAGTCTCCTGTCAAGAAACCTCAGAATATTCAATATGAGATGTACATATGTCCTTAAGAGATGAACACTGACACTGAGGCCAATCAGGTCAATCAAGTCAAGAAAGCCAATCTTATTGGCTACCCATGTCAGGTAGGTGGTCTGACATTATTTTCTACTAATCTCATGTTTCCACTGACTTCTTTGTGTACACACAGGTGTTCGTGCTCTGCCTCCGTGAATTTATACTGACAACATGCAATTCAGGTGTTGCTTGCTTCTTTAATCTTGTAAATATGGAAAACTACTCACAGTACTTATGATACTATGATTTTGTAATTCCATTTCACTGAGTAGTGTCTTTTTTCTCCCTTTCTTTTCTTTCCCTTTTGGTACTGGAGATTGATCCCAGGTGTGATTTACCACTGGACTACATTCTCAGTCCTTTTTAATTTTTATTTTTCAGAAAGGGTCTCACTAAGATGTGAAGGTTAGCTTTCAACTTGTGATCCTTCTGTCTTGGTCTCCCAAGTGGCTGGGATTACAGGTGTGAGCCGCATGTACCTGGCATTTCATTTTATTTCACTGGTTCAGTGGTTTGTTTTCCAATTACCTCCCTTTTCCTCATCAATATTTGCCTTCAGTATATAATCTTTCCTTCAATTTGTCCTATTTCATCTAATGCAGTTACATTGAACAAAGTAGGATCATGATGAGAACAAAAATTCCAAGAGGTGCGTGGTGCACAACTATCATAACAGCTACTCAGGAGACTGAAGCAGGAGGATCAGAAGTTTGAGGCCAGCCTCAGCAATTTAAAGAGACCCTGACTCAGAAAATGAAAAAGGTTGGTGATGTAGCTCAGTGGTAGAGTGCTCCTGAGTTTAATCCCTAGTACCTAAAAAGTAAAGAAAATAATAGAGAAAACACAAGAATTTCTCTTGGGGAATCACAGAAACCCCAAGTTCCACATGTTAAAAACTAAATTCATCAACCAGAATCCAGCCTGTATTCCCCATTTAAGGACACCCAATGCCAAGACCAAAAACCCAGAAGGCTTCCTACTTCCCTTCTTTTGGTCTCTGTCCTTCCTGCTGTGAAGTCTTATCTGCTGGGCCCTATAAAGACCAGTTGGATCGGGGCAGTTTTCTCTGTCCTCACTTCTGCTACCTCTGTTTGGTCCCAATGAAATTTTGAATTCTCTTACTGAAGAACTGTTCCCTCTTCATTGTTCTCCTTGCATACAGTCTTGCTCACCTTCACACCCTTCTCCACTTCCAGTCCGAACAATCTGTTTTATATTCAGATCCAGCAAAAATCAGTTTTTGCTTGAAAGCCTTATTTAATGCCTCAAATCCCTGACATGCTATTTGTGGCCTTTCATTGTCTAGATTCTGTTTATGTTATCAGCATAGTATCATAACACCCCTTCTCTAACTCTTACTTCAGTGACACTGAATGATTCCTGAGCCTCTAACATGACCTTTGTATTTGGCCCTTAGGTTTTTGCATATTGTGACCCCTCTCAATGGAACATTCTTTCATCACTCTCCTCTCCTGGCCAACTTGTATATCTAGGTTCCCTATAGATGACAAACCCTTCCTGAACATCCTCTTAATTATCTTTCCAAATATAATGTTGTAGTTACTTCTCAGAATACCTATATCATGCTGACATGATCTCTATATCTATTTTACCTTGAACTGTGCAATTCTCACAGAGATTATATCTTATTTGCTGCTTATCCTCAGCACCTGTTACAGATAGTGACATTGCCTTGTATCTGTTTGCTAAGTGGATGAATGACAAGTCCTTTGTCATACATTCCTTGATTCTCTCAGCATAATTGCAGTAGAACAGATGACTATCTCATGGGGTGATATAAGTATCATTTTTTTAAAGGAATGGATTAATTAGATAACATCTTTAAACTGCTCTTAGGGCTTGGAGAGAAATACATTTACTGTCATTGAACATTTGGAAGTAAACACTATGACATCAGCTTTGTCTAACCCTTTTCAAGCTACCAGTCTTCATCTATCACTTTCAAGAATTTCCACATGACTAAAAAAATCTCTTTTCTATATGCTTTAATTCTCTAGTTGCCTCAGTTGGAGGAAAAAAAAATGTTTCTTGTATTTTGGGCGGTATATATGATGATCTTCATAGTTATTCTAAGGCATATTACATTAGGATAAACTTGTTTCAACTATTTAAATTTAAATCCAAAAACTCATTTGTTTTCTCTCAGAAATCTATTTGAAATCTTTCAGCAATCCAGTTATTTAAACAAAAAACTTTCCAAAAGCAATATTGTCGTCTAATGCCCTAATTAACCTCTACAAACTGTATTTGTATTCCCTCTGCAGTGATTTCAAAATCTCTATGGTCCCTGGAATGCTTTTTATATCAATGGGAGAGCTGGGTTCTACTGAAAGGTTTGGATTTATTGTCTAAGTTTTGCTTATCCAATTCTTCCATGGTACTATATCCATTGTTAAAAGCAAACATTTTCTTTTCTATAATCTATTCGTTGTTCTTTAAGATTTGTTCTACTTGTTTTCTAATAGCAAATCATTACTGTTTGAGGGAATTTTGGTTGAATTTCCCACATTTAAAAATTACTCTGAAAATCATATTGTCAGACTAAAATTTGGCATAGAAATCAGCACAATAAGACTTTTAACATCTATGAGTCCTGCCTCCTTCATTAGTTAGATCAACTCTGACTGAACACAAGAATAATGGCAGGAAGAAGCTGGGCCTAGGCAAGCTCCCTTCCCAAACTCACACTCAACTTAAGTAGTTTTACTTTTATTTGTTGCATATGTTGGACAGCTGAGTAAAGACTTCATTTGGGAAAAAAAATTAATGGAAAACTTTGCTACAAAATATTTTAAGATCTTTTACCTTAGAGCCTGGGTAAGGCTTAGAGAAGATAGAATACAAAGCTCCCTAAGGGCACCAATCCTTTTGGTTATATCTCCAATATGGCCTATTTGATATATAGTTGGCTAGCTTATCAACATTGTGCATCATACTCAGAATATCTAGGACAATTCCCATATATTATAAATGGACCCAAGGCTCATGCATTGCAGTAATTGTCCAGTGTGTGCCTTTGAAACCTCTTTCATACCTAAGGCTGAGGAAGGCTGGTTTCTTTCATTGAGCATTCTGAAAGAGTGTGTGTGTGTGTGTGTGTGTGTGTGTGTGTGTGAGAGAGAGAGAGAGAGAGAGAGAGAGAGAGAGAGAGAGAGAGAGAGAGAACCTCAAATAAGCCTGACTTGGAGATTATTCTGTTTATATGTACACTTTTAATATCCACTAAAATTTTTAAATATCTCAAATATGCAAGTACATGGCAGAAGCAAATCAGACCTTTTGTATTTCTGTTTCTTTCCAACAGTGCTCCTGCGGTTTTGTCACTTGAGGAGGACATTGCTTCGATTGCATATGACCATCATCTCTTCTCCAGTCTAGAATTAGTGGTACTATTACTTTTGGGAAAATGGCCTTGCTGTACTGTATGGATTCTAGGGAAAAGGGTATCAATACAGCCCTCTGGAAACTCATGGACACTGAGTCACATGACCCTGTTAGCCAAACAAAACTGCTACTATGGGATTTGTACTTCATTTAGAAAGAAATAAGTTCTCTTCTCTTAGACTAGAGGGATGAGGTGAGCCTGAATAATTGCAGACCGTTCTTCGTTACCTGTAGGCTTGCTCAGCTTTCATCTGTGTGATAGAAGGATTGATTTATATATGCTCATGCTAGTATGCTTAGGTGGCAAGGAGTCTATCTCCCTGGCAGGATGCCTGTAGCATGACTCTACCCAGGAAAAAAGAAGTTTCTTCAGAGAATTTTTTTTCTGAGATGTTTTCAGTTTTAGTTTTCCCATTTCCAAGCACTGCCATCTCTTCTTGCTGCAGGAAAAGTTTGGAAACTAAAAGTCAAGTTTTATGACAGATTGCTCAGCAATCTGTCCTGTGGTTGGGATAAAAACAAACATGTATTTAGTAGTTTTTTACCTTTTAACTCTCTCTTGTTTGCAATATATTGAACAAATACATACAAATTATTCCAATATGCAATCTACAAATGTTCACTGTAAAATATATGCTTTTCCTGTAACCTGTTTTCTTGTACTGATGACATGGGTCTATCTTATAAGCTTCTGCATTAAAAAGAATTAAACCAATAATCCATTTAAGTCATTATAATTAAGCTACCTCCCTATTTCTTCTCCTGTGAAAATATGAGCATAACTATCCTTAAAGTGGAATTCGTTTTCTTTTATACTTCTATAAGTTAGTTTCTATCTTCTCAAATAATGTGTACTCGACAGACTCCTTTTCACTCCCCGAAAAGTAGAGTGGAAAAGATAATTTGAAATTAAGGATAGTAGAGTGGAAATGATAAATTGGAGTTAAGGATCACAATAAAGTCTGTGCTAACACTTTGGTCCTTATTGCTCAACTTAACTGAGTCCTGCTCCTCTTAGACCTTAAAAGAGTTCTATGGTTGAAAAAAAAAGAGCATCATTTTATCAGAGGACATTTCATTAATAACACAAATGAGCAAAGCTTGAAAATTTCTTTATTCTAATTTATTTTTATTCTTAGTACTGAGAATTGAACACAGAGCCTTTTCCTGGGAAGGCAAGCATTTTACCCGCCAGCTACATCCCAAGTCCTGAGAGTTTCTTCATTCTAAAGATACAATGGAAATACATAATTCCAATGTATAACTTCCCTAAATTTTATTTGCTTCTCTGTTGTTACAAGGATAAACTCTCATAACCAGACTACCTGTGGCTACAAAGCCTGGCATTGTTTGTTACTTCTGAATTGCTCCAACCCTGCAATAATTGATCACCTTCCTGACAAAGGGATGCTGCAAGCTGGAGCTAAAATGCATATTTAAGTCATATAAAATGTCAAAGGATTTTAGATTTATATGTGATATTGGAATCTAAATATCAGCTTTGGCATGTGATTTAGATTGAGAGGTTGTAACGTTTTTCTCCTACTGGCAAAGATTTCCCTGGGGATTTTATTTATTTTTGTTTGTTTGTTTGAATTAGGTGTATCAAAGTGCTTAACTACAAGCACAAAGAATTATGTTTATACTTAAGCAAATGATTTAGCTCCTTATTATAAGTTGAGGTAACACATGTTTGGAACGGAGTTCTGAAGATATTGTAATGTCCAAAAATGCTTGTAAATTATTTCCCTTGTTAACTTTCCAATGCAAATCTTTATTAACTATACTTATATAAGAGAACAACAATCCAAAAAAAAAAAAAAAAAAGGGACACAATCAGAAATACAGTTTTCAACCCCCTGGGCTGCAAGGGTTTTTCAGTCCCAAAGAAGGAACTTTGAGGATTCAACAGATAGGGTTTGGATATTTTATGACTCACGTGCTCCTTGGTGGTGGCAAGCCAGGATACAATAGAGGGCTGCACGGCATGTACAAGCAGGGGAATATATGGGATAGGCTGCTTGCTCACTGCAGAGGTGAAGTTCTTCAGAAGTTTTATGAGTACATTCTTCTACTTTATAACCAAGGTCACTCTGCTTTATTCCTCACCTGAAGATTAGAGAGAAAGGAAACAACCAGTTGCTCCTCTCCATTTTCTTCCTTATCACATTCTTTGGAGTCCTTACCTCACTGCCAGGAACAATAGCCTTCCTAGGTACTGACTAGTGTTTACCCCACACAGAGATAGGAAATACAGGTAAAGGAAGAGCCAGCTCCTCACAATAAGAATAAGGATTCTTGCCAGATGTGGTGGCCTATGCCTGTAATCCGAGAAATTGAGGTTGAAGCAAGAGGATCTCAAGTTCAAGGCCAGCCTAGCAACTTAGGAGAGGTCCTATCTCAATAAAAACTAACAAAAAACAAAAAAAACAAAAACTGGGATATAACTCAGTGGCTTAATTCCCCTGGGTTCACCCACAGTATTAGGAAAAAATAAAAAAGGGATTCTCACAAATCATGTAATTAACAGAAGAAATAATAAATCTTAAAAATATATATTTTGATTTTTAATTGACAGAGCTAATTGTACATACTTATGAGACACAGGTGATATTTCAAGATGTGTATAAAATGTGTAACAATGTGTCAGGATCATATCAATTTAATTGGCATATATCCTCAGGTATTTATCTGTCTCGGTGCTTGGAACATTCAAAATACTCTATTAGTTATTGGTAATATTTAACTGCTGTCAAACATAGTTATTTACTATGCTATAGAACATTAGAAGTTACTCCTCTCATCCAACTGCACCCCTGTACTTCTCCTCAACCCTTCTTCTTCTACTCCCTTCCCAGGCTCTGATTACCACAGTTCTATTCTCCAAAGAAGTAAACAACTTATCTTTGCCGCCCAATATTGGAATGAGGCTGTTGTTATTGAAAACTTAACTGCTATATATTTTGAGGTACTCACATATTACAGCAACTTAAGTTTCCACATTTTCATTAAATACTTCAAGGGTAAATGGAATGGCTAAAGAAGACTTTTCCCCACCCAAAGCCTTGCCTAGTTTTCATTAACAAATAAGAACTACTCAAATACCATTATCAGATATTCTTACCAATACTATACATTGCTTATTTAAAAGTCTTTGCAAGCCTATAATTATCATTATGTTCACATACATTGTGTTCAAAGTGTATAGTTTTTTTCTAGCTCTCTAGACAAATATGCCAAGCAGCATTTAGAATTGAACAATGAAAACTTCTTAAATGTACAAAACACAGTAAAATGTGAACAAATACCAAGAATATTTTAGCTTTCGATAAGATGATTTTGAATTGAGAGAAAAAGGCCAATAGAACTAAGTTCTGTATTACTTTCTGAAATCAAGACATCTCTGTGGTCTAAATGCATCTTACTAGGCAAATCAGAGTTAATGTTGGCATCCCAAGGAGGCACAGAATGAAATGCAAAAAAAAAAAAAAAAAAAATTGATCTAGTCCATTAACTGTATAAATAAAAAAATAAAAATCTCTGCTTATCAGATAACATATCTGATAACTTCATGGATCATTAAAAGTATTGAGAGGCTTATCTGCAATATGGGTTTTGAGGTTCTTTAACATACTCTTTATGGGGGAAAAATGCATCATTTATTCCCAGTGAATTCAAAACCATTTCTTCTTTGTAATTCTAGATCAGGTTTTACATTTGGCTTTTGCTGAGAGGACTTATTGTGCCTTGGGGGTGTGGGCAATTTACAGAGGGCAAATTTGCCTTTCTTCATTCAAACTGTCCTTCCCAATCCCTTTCCAGTTTGGGGGTGTTATGGTGGTGAAGATGGAAAATGCATCTCCACTTCTCCACTTCCCTAAGTCAGGAGCTGAATACCCTTGTTCATATCTTCCATCCACTTTTCTCCTAAAACCCAGACTCCCATGTCATTGGTATATTGCCTTTAAGGAGTTTTTGAGGAAACATGGTGATAAACAGTGAATGTTTGAAAGTTTCACTTTGCATGGTTGTTTTCAGCTATGAGAATATATGTAATCTCAAGTCAGTCTCTAAATAGA